>NC_136906.1:5794462-5860816 GCF_949606895.1 Notothenia rossii
AAGAAATTCATAACAAAAAACAAATATGGATTTGGTTAGCACAGACTCATCATAAGCAGAGATGGCAAAGTACTCACATCCTTTACTCAAGTAGAAGTACAGATACTCGTGTTTAAAAATACTCTGGTAAAATTAGAAGTACTGACTAAACTTCTTTACTCAAGTCAAAGTAAAGAGGCTTTGAAATGTACTTCAGTAAAAAGTACCCATAACTAGCAGCTGTTTTAAAGAGTACCTGACCTCCCTTTATATTAATAGAACAATAATGTCATTGTTAGCTAATGAATGTTTCCATGGTGACCAACGGTAACATGACAACGTTTCCATTGGTCCCTCTTCTTTAGAGAAGACCAGGAAATGATGGATACACGGATCGTGTTCAAATCAATAGGCACGCAATGACTCTAAATAATAATGATCACGCCACCAAACACACATTCAAACTAAAGGAACCAGCCTGTTTGGAAAATGTGAGAAGTAGAAAGTTCAGGTATTTGTGTTCAACATGTAAGAAGTAGAAAGTACAGGTATTTGTGTTCAACATGTAAGAAGTAGAAAGTACAGGTATTTGAGTTCAACATGTGAGAAGTAGAAAGTACAGGTATTTGAGTTCAACATGTAAGAAGTAGAAAGTACAGGTATTTGTGTTCAACATGTAAGAAGTAGAAAGTACAGGTATTTGTGTTCAACATGTAAGAAGTAGAAAGTACAGGTATTTGAGTTCAACATGTAAGAAGTAGAAAGTACAGGTATTTGTGTTCAACATGTAAGAAGTAGAAAGTACAGGTATTTGAGTTCAACATGTGAGAAGTAGAAAGTACATGTATTTGGGTTCAACATGTAAGAAGTAGAAAGTACAGGTATTTGTGTTCAACATGTAAGAAGTAGAAAGTACAGGTATTTGTGTTCAACATGTAAGAAGTAGAAAGTACAGGTATTTGTGTTCAACATGTAAGAAGTAGAAAGTACAGGTATTTGTGTTCAACATGTAAGAAGTAGAAAGTACAGGTATTTGAGTTCAACATGTAAGAAGTAGAAAGTACAGGTATTTGTGTTCAACATGTAAGAAGTAGAAAGTACAGGTATTTGAGTTCAACATGTGAGAAGTAGAAAGTACAGGTATTTGGGTTCAACATGTAAGAAGTAGAAAGTACAGGTATTTGTGTTCAACATGTAAGAAGTAGAAAGTACAGGTATTTGTGTTCAACATGTAAGAAGTAGAAAGTACAGGTATTTGTGTTCAACATGTAAGAAGTAGAAAGTACAGGTATTTGTGTTCAACATGTAAGAAGTAGAAAGTACAGGTATTTGAGTTCAACATGTGAGAAGTAGAAAGTACAGGTATTTGTGTTCAACATGTGAGAAGTAGAAAGTACAGGTATTTGTGTTCAACATGTAAGAAGTAGAAAGTACAGGTATTTGTGTTCAACATGTAAGAAGTAGAAAGTACAGGTATTTGAGTTCAACATGTGAGAAGTAGAAAGTACAGGTATTTGAGTTCAACATGTAAGAAGTAGAAAGTAAACAAGTAAAGTACTGATACCAGTTAAATGTACTTAAGTACAGTAACAAAGTATTTGTACTCCACTACTTCCCCCCTCTGATTATAATAATACTATTCAGATCATATTTCCTGGTTTCTACGAGGCTTAATGTAGAGTTAGACATTAACGTACCAGCAGACACTAAATGAGCTGTGCAGGTTCACAGGGTTTGTTTTCAGTTTTGAAAGCCCCTCATGATGTTGATTTGATTATCTAACAGGCTTTCACAGCATATAGGATCTATAACAATGCGTATCCTTCCACTTCCTTTGTTTTAATGACTGCCTAAGAGCAGCAATCACTGCCATCGTAATGTTATAGACTCTGTAAAGTATTAATGAGTACATCACTGCACTGTGGCCTGGAAATGGGATGTTTAGCTTGCCTAGGGCTGTTTCCTACTTTATACACACATGGTACTGAATAATGAAGCGGAACAGATGCGGACAAAGACACAAACATATAAATAAGCAATCATCTCGCTCACTAGCAGTGTATTAAGGTGTGTGGCGCTGGCGCAGAGAAAAACAGGTTTAAAAGTGTATTAAACCGTGTTTGGTTGCACTAACCCAGGGGGGTCAAACTCAAATACACAGTGGGCCAAAATTTAAAAATGGGTACTAGTCGAGGGCCGGACTGGTTCAATGTTTATTGCAGAACTTATTGAAATGAACTTATTGCACATATTAAACCTGGAACTAACAAAGCTTAAATGATTGCCTATAAAAACAACATTAAACATTAAATAATCAGTTCATTCATTTCTTATGGCTCTATCTGCAGCTTTTCCAGAGTCATTTCTTATGAGTACATTTTCCCACAGGCCAACAACAGCTTCAACAAAACTATTTCCCTCAAAGAGAAACCAAACATGCCCTGTTGTCGTGAGAGAGAAAGTGCAGAAGGAAACATCCATTAAACTCAGGTTGCTGCTCTGTGATGCTAGTTCAGATACTTGGCATCTCATCTTGGGGGCAAGGTCATCAATGTTTGGGCTCAGGCTCTGAGCGGAGGAGACCCTCAGGATGGAGTGAAGGTGTGCGTGCAATATACCGGCGGGCCAGATCTAACAGGAATTATAAATGATCCTGTGGGCCGAAATTAAATCCACCACGGGCCTGATTTGGCCCCCGGGCCTTGAGTTTGACACATGTGCTCTAAAATGTGTTTTTGGCAAATATATTGATCACTTCTTGAAGCAGATGTCTCCGTTAAAAGCTCTCAGGATGTTTACAGCAGTAACATTAGTTAATTAATGCTTTTATTGTCAAGGCTGAAGCTATATGAGGCATTGACAGATCAGTGATGAAACACACCAGCTTACTCACTTCTTTTCAGTCCCATCCAGAAATGAATGCAGCATGTATTAGGTCTGCAGGCAGGGAACATGCACAACATGAATTTAAAGAGTGAAATATAACCTCGTGACACCGCGGAATTGAAAACCACATCACATTAACTCACAGGATTAATTCCCCCTCTGAGGAAACTTCTGCACTGAACTCACGTTTTCTTTCTCCTCAATTCAACCTCTTTAATCTTTTATCTGCTTCCAATCCATCCTCTATCTGTTCTGCCCTTTTGTTCACACCTTTTTTTACTTTCTTTCCTCCTGGTTGCCTCACAGCTCTTGCAGCAGAGTAAGTCAACTGATTTTCTGAGGCAGTGGAGGAATTTAATTACAGCAAAGCATTCATTCTCCAGACGTGTTGCACATGCCAAACCTCAGAGACGTACATCAATCCCTGAGTATGTTATTCCTATTATTCACTCTGTAGTGGGTTGACTAGCAGAAAATACATTGGTATATTTACAAAACATACTGTGCTTGGGTACTATCTGTCAAACGCATTTCCATTTTATGTTATACCACATTTTAAAAGGAACATCTTGTACTATTTACTCCACTAAATGTATTCAACATTCACAGTCAATATCTCTACATATAAAAAACGGTTTTATTATAATGTATTACAATGCTTGGGTGAATACTTGATTCTGATTGGTCAATTTGGACATTCCAGAATGTTGTTAACACTCGATAACAGACCGTTGCTAAGTAGAACTGACTGTTACTATGGAGAGTCCGCAGAAAGAAGTCTGGTCTATTTACCGTCAGCTGTGAAGTTTGATATCCAGATAAAAAACTTTAACTACTTTTTCAATATTAATTTTATATTTTTGGAGACTTCAAGTACGTTTTTCTGTAATTCTACTTCATTTACATTTGAATTTGTAGGGCTTTTATTTGAAATAAAGTATTTTCAGAACTGTGTATTTCTCCTTCAAGCAACAATTAGTAAGAGTTACGTTTTATTTGAGATTGTTCTGTATCTTTTTAATGGTTTTAAATGTATTTTTGTGTAATTTTACAAAGTGTTTCTGTTACACTGTGTCTTTATGCATTTAATATTCTTTGTAAATCACTTTAAATTCCCTTGAAATGTTGAAACGTGCTGCATAAATACTTCTGCACCTCTCTACATGAGCGCGCGCGTGTGTGTGTGTGTGTGTGCGTGCGTGCGTGCGTCTGTTACTGCGTAAGGTGCATGAATGTCCGTATGTGTACATGTGTGTTTGCAAAATAGTTCATGTGTGTGTGTGTGTGTGTGTGTGTGTGTGTGTGTGTGTGTGTGTGTGTGTGTGTGTGTGTGTGTGTGTGTGTGTGTGTGTGTGTGTGTGCGTGTGCGTTAGGGTGACCACCCGTTCCGCGTAGCGCGTGCACGCACAGCGTTTGAACCCCAATTCATGCGTCCCGCAAATTGAGACCATGTCACGCATAATCAATGCTTGCTCAAAAAAGAATTGCTCGCTCTAGCTTCTTGAGCTCTTGGCAGCCAAACTAGCATTACTTGAGACTAGTTCAGCACGCTACAGTTGCCACACCCACCCCCCAGTATAACTGCTGACTAGGTTGTCAAATTTTGCGTCGTCGTCATGACAGCAAACGGCCGCACGCGCGGCGACAGACGCTGTGCAAAAGACTTCCGGCGGAAATGAAGTGCATTTGTGTAGGGTTATGCCGCGCTACCCGTGGTTTTGTCGCGTGAACTTGTCTATAGAAAATGGCGTCTGAAGCACCAGTAAGTAAAAAGAGAAGGTGTGGTGGGTACAGGAAAGAGTGGGAGAGGGAATATGTGTGGCTGAAGGCTGTTGAGGGGGATAGTGAGAGGGTTTTCTGTGACATTTGCAAAACGTCCTTCTCAATCGGACATGGAGGCGAATACGATGTCAAACGACACAGACTGACTGACACACACAAGAAAAATTTCCAACAAAAAGAGACATCGAAATCTATGGATGCTTTCCTCCGACCCAAAAACGACTGTCTAGCTGACAAAGTCACTGCTGCAGAGGTGACGAGTGTGTATCACACTGTCCAACACGCTACATCATATCGAGCAGGAGATTGTGGCATAAAGCTAGCCCCAACGATTTATCCGGACTCGGACATTGCCAAGAGGATGGCCTGTGGTCGGACGAAGGCAGAAGCTATTGTCACTGATGTGCTTGCCCCTGCCTCTGTCGAAGATTGTTTCAAAGTCCTCAAAAGACCACTACATGAGCAACGAGAGGCAACAACTAAAGGTACATTTAAAGTTATGTTCATGGATGTAATATTGTGTTAGCTATTTATCTGACGTTAGCTAACTGATGTCTAATCATATTGATATTCTTCTACTATGTTAAAAGTCAACGTTTCCTTCACTTCAATGAAATTAAATAGCATCAGTAGCCAACGCAAACATAAAGGCTAAAGGCTCTTCCGTGCCTTTGTGAAACCAGGCTCTGTGTACCTTATATGATTTCACAAAAAAAAGCAACTATGATTTTTGAAAAGATGTAGGCCTAAATAATTGTATAGATTATATTTATATAAAATCAATAATGATCAAAACAGTAAAGTAGTGTCTTGTATTTTTGTAATAATCTGTTTTTAGAGAATCTCTCTCAAGTTCACCCCATCTGTGTGTGTCTCCACAGCCCACACGCCATTCTTCTCAGTGGCTTCAGATGCCTCCAATCATGGGACCACCAAGCTCTTCCCACTGTCAGTGCGTTACTGGACGCCAGACTTGGGAGTACAGACGAAGGTCATTGATTTCTATGATGACAGTGATGAAACATCTTACGCGATCCACAACCAGATAGTCACCAAGCTGGAGGAAAACGGACTGGGACTAGACATGATATCTGCGTATAGTGCTGACAATGCTAGTGTGAATTATGGGAGATACAACTCTGTCTTCCAGAAACTGAAAGAGAACAACAGTTCTATTTTGAAGGCAAACTGTGTGGCCCACATCGTTCACAACAGTGCAAAACACGCAGGAGATCGGCTAAATATCGACATAGAAAATGTTGTCAACAAGACCTTTAGCCACTTCTCCTCATCTGCCAAACGCGTTGAGGAACTTAAGTCAGTTCACACCTTTGTGGAGATAGAGTACCAGTCCCTGCTTAGACATGTGCCCACAAGATGGCTGAGCCTGTGGCCTGCAGTGAAGAGGCTTCATGACTGCTGGGCTCCTATCAAGGCCTATTTTCTCTCATTGGGAGAGGAACAGTGCCCAAAGTCACTATGGCGGCTGTTCAGGGATGACCAGGATGGTGAGGGCAACCCCCTTGAATTACAGGTAATTATTTTGAATTGCATTCAACAGGGATAAGAGAAATTATGATAATGCAAAGAGTGATCATTGACTCATCTTACTTCTTTTAGGTTTACCTGTCCTTCCTCAGCAATTCGCTGAAGATTTTCCACGACACTGTGCTGGTGCTGGAGCGAGAAGATGGGACTGTCTGTGAGCTCTACGATATGATGTTCACCCTAAAAACCAAGCTACAGCAACGACAGAGTGATGGTTTCTTTGGGGCCCAGACGGGTGTACTCTTCCAGGAGTTTCCAGACAGGCAGGCAGCTGTGCTCAGAGAGGATATGTGCAACTTCTACCAGTCCTCTCTCACTTACCTGGAGCAGCGCTATGACTTCTCAGACTCCAACTACCAGAAGAAAGTGGCTAGCCTGGCACTACAGAAGAGCCCATTCAACTTCACCCATCTCTGTGAAGCTGTAGAAGTCCTGCAGCTAAGCAAGCAATTGGACATGGATGCACTATATGATGAGTATTGTGTTGTTCTGCCACACCAACAGGCCATTGTGCAGTCAGAAGCTTCAGTCGTTGAGAAGTGGGCCACCTTACTCAAGCACACACACACACCAAACATGACAGCATTAGCTTCTTTCCTCTTGAGTGTACCAATCACCAATGCTTCAGTGGAGAGGGTCTTTTCACTGATGACAGGATGCTGGACAGACACAAGGAACAGATGTTCGGTAAACCTCATCAAGTCAGAAATCCAGGTGAAGAGCAACTTCACATTCAGTTGCAAGGACTTCTACTCTTATGTAGTGAAAGAGAAGGCTCTCCTCAATGCTGTACGCTCCAACAAGAAATACAAGTTCAAGAAGAAACCTGAAGAAAACTAGTTAATATCCCATTTCTCTAAGATGTAGTTTGATTGATTTTGAACATTGGTGGACTGTTTACAGGGTTGCAAATTTACCATTTTTAGGTTACAGTTGCCTTTTAGGTGAAAATGTCATTGTTCTGCATAGGATTTTATGTTGGCAACTTTTTGCATTGTTGTCACCTTGTGATGTTGATGGGTTCGCACTCCTGTGTCTATACTGAAAAAACATTTGGAACCTTCTCATGAATGTTGCTTGAAGTGAATAAATTGCTTAAGTTAAATAGCATTTGCCAATTCATTGTTCAAAATGTTATGAATCTTTATTTAGAAAGAAATACACATTGGTGGCCTATTGATGGACATACATCAGATATTACACATGTCTAGTGGAATAGGGCACTATTAATGTACTATGTAAGATGGTATGTGCTAGAAATAGGTAAACCACTTCCGCGCCGGGCAGTGTCCCACATTGTCCCTCAGAAACATACCCCTTGTCCCCCCTTGGGCTTCTTAGCAGGTGGTCACCCTAGTGTGCGTGCATGATGAGTGTGTATTTCTGCTCCCTGGTTTGCCTCCGCCTCTATGAATTGCTTCTAATGCCGTTTCCATTGCTCTCAGCCAGCGAGCATCACCCTCTATCCTTCGTCCTGACTCCTGCGTCATGACAACGTCAGACTTTCTGAATTGGTGACATCCAATTAGTCTCTCCATCCGAGGAGAAAACGCTCACCGCTCCAATCTAATAAGTGTCCCTTAATACCAAGGGAAGCCTTAAAGCCCAGATTACAGCCTAACCCTTTCTTTTTAAATCCACTGTAGCTCCCTTTCGCTGTTTTGCCTCTGAATCTCTTTCCACACACACCGTTACTCCACTAATATTTTCTCAAAGTGTGAAAGAGTCTTCCAGAAACGCTTCTCCTTGTCAGGTCAAATTTATTCCAAGCAATTACCTCTCTTCTCTTTGAGCACACATTGGCCCTTTTAGCGTTTCAAACCTCATGCGTGCGTATGAGTCAAATGTTCCTCAGCATTATGTCCAAACTGTTGCTGCTTTGCAGTCCCTCAGGGAGAGATCAGTTCAAATGCAAGTCATGTGGAATATCATTAATTTGTTAGAGGGTTACCCGTGAGCTTTTGAGGAAGACAAATGAAACAACCTTTACTCAAATAATGATATTTTAAGCCTGTATAAGAAATACATCCATTCTCACAACCATCTGTCTCCCTGCTTTATCATTGATTTAATCTTAAAATGCACTTTTTTATGTCTTTTATACATACAACTATATACAAATATGTGTGCCCCCCCCCGGGTGTGTCGGGGAACTTTTAAAAACGGGGGTACAACGAGCGGATACAGATTTGCTGCCGATATGACGTCAAATCGGCAGCGGACCCAGAGAAAGTTGCTATCAGAAACAATGCCTGACGTGTTGTGGACGTAATCTCGTCTTTGTTTACATTAGCAAGCCTCGCTAACACTCAGAGCTAACCTGTACTGGAGAGCACATGTTTTTAAAAACCCTTGTGATAAACCCGCAAGAGAAAAAGCATTTGAGCTCCATACTGTTTCAGAAATAATCCTTGATGTGGTTTAGAACAGGATGGCGTTTTATCAGTGCAGAATTTAACTTTATCTCCGGTAGAATTCTGATCGGGCATTAGCTCCGCCTCCCAAGATCGGTGTTTCTCTAACAGGGCTGGAATAGAGGGGTATGAGGGATTTCTAAAATTCATGATCTGTTTGTATTTTGAGCAAAACACATCATAGACATGTTTTTATATATTTTGATATATCTGAGACCTATAATATATGCCTTATGATAGGTGCACTTTAAACTAGAAGAAGTTTCATGAAAAGTAGTTTTTCTGTAAGCCGGCTCACAAACCAAATGGAAAACATAACCTCCTTTGGTCGAGGCAACAAAGGCAAGAGCAGAGTAATCCTCTTTCTGTCTTAGTTTCTCTCTCACTTCATCTTTCTTGTGTCTTCTCTCCTCAGTCAGACTCCCTTGTGCTCAATCTTATGTTTTCATAAGCTGTTTTGTGTGTGTGTATAGAATTAGATTTAAGGCCAAAAGATCTAGAGGAAAATCTGTTTCCTGCTTATTGTAGGCCGAAACCAGCAATGTAATCATTAAACATCAAAGTCAAGGTCAAGTCTGCACCAGTTTCTCTTTCTTTCTTGTATTCTGTGTGAGACTGTGTTCAATCTCCGACAATAACATTCTTTACAATCACCAAGAGAGAAACCAATCATCCGTTTTGTCAAACCTCACATCAGATTGTCCGACGCATTCAGAAAATCCATTACATCTTTTTGCAAAGAGTCATTTATGTGGATGGTTTTGATGCAACGGCACGTTTTTACCATGAAGAAATTCTGCCAACTAACATCAAAGCCAAGGTCGGGTGTGAACGAATGGTATTCATCTTTTACTGCGCAGCATGAATCTCAATGTTTATTCTCCTCGTTTATATTCTGAGGTTGCAATAATGGCTGCAGGTAAGATACATTTTCCACTTCTCCAATCCTTATATTTTGCACAATGTTTTCACTCCTGCCTCAAATGAAATATAGCATATTAATAATTACAAACCCTCTGACTTGATGCTGCGTATGAAGCTCGCCTCAGTCTTTGAGGTGAAGAAATAACAGGATTTCACGGCAGAGAGGTCATAGCTGTGACTCTTGCTTAAGGTACAAAGCATAAGAAGTAAGATTGCTTTTGAGTTTAAGTACTTTTTGGGGTTTTCCCTTTTCCTGTAGTATATGTTTGTGTGCATGTAAATGGTGTGCAAAGGCTAAAATCCCAAAGTTGGGGTTTCTCACAACATCACTTTGTAACACTTGTGCTTCCATTGGCTGGCGCTCCAACACATTGTACGTGATAGGCTAAGGGGCGGGACATCTCTGAGCGGTTGACCAATCACAACAGAGCCAGCCAGCTAACCAATCAGAGCAGACTGGGCTCTGGTTTCAGACAGAGGGTGAAAAGAGGTGCTGCAGCACAGGCAGTATGAGAACAATAAAGAGCTTTTTGAACATTAGAATAGAATATAATCGTTTAATGTCATTATAAATGTACTAATAAATGCTTCTCCCTTTCAAGGGTGCCATCAAAACAAAAAACATCACAACATAAGACAAGAAATACACACACCATACATACTTAGGAATAAGGAATAAAGTGCAGTAATTATTTCCAGGAGTATAAAAATAAAATCTATAATGCATTAAAGGAGACATGTCACTATATGTCCTCTTTAATAGATGAAACATTTGTGTCCTAAAATGACACAACAACAGCAGTTGCAGACTTTGTCACTGAGATAAATAACTGTATTAATGAGTTCTATATGATTTGTACCTGAAGGATACTACTGGACAACAATGCATCTGTGATCTAGCAGGAGTGGCTCAAGCGTTCCCTGAAAAAAGTTTGGAGGAATGCCTCATGACGACAAACGATGTAAGCCTATGAAATGAGATTCAGGTCAATCTGCGCTTCGAATGACTTTTGCCAGCGTCTGATTAGCTCAGCACTTCGGCTTCTTTAAGTCTTACATAACACTGAAACACAAAGGAACTGCACTGCAAAGAACCCAGGGAGAGCACCAGATGCAAAAACAAAGGAAAAGGAAAACTTGTGGATTTATTCCTGCAATGAAAATGAGCTATTTTGCAAGATATCGGTTAAAAAAGGCCACACATTATTGAAAGCAAAGCAATTCAATGTGCTCTCGACACTCTGACTTCCACAGACACCAGGGTTTTCTGTGAATGCTAAATCAACAAAACGGAAAGAAATTGGAATGTTCTGAAAGGAAATATAAAGTGCGTAAAAACCTTTTAATCAAATAGAAAAGGAATATGTTTACTAAAGGCAAATGCATACATAAAAGAAATGTGCTAGTTTGAGGCTCAAACTGAAGGGTTTGTGCACTTCAAAGCTTAAAGAAGCATGGCAGATAGGAAATGGCAATGCATAATATGTTTGCATGAATGAGTAAAATCATTAGTTGCATTTGAAGTGAATTTCTGTAAGCCATGCCGAGGAATTTCAATCATAAAGGGAGAAGGAGAGGCCTGTGATTGCTGACTGAACTGAAATGATAATGACTTGTGTAAAATACACAGCAGGGTTGTTAGGATTTTAACATTTTATATTAATGCAACAACATCAATAATCTCGTTATGAATAATATATTCATGCAGCACATCTGAAAGCAAGTTACAAAGTGCTTCTTTATCAGGAGATATGCGAAGGCAGATCAAGAAAACTATTGTGTAAAAACAGTAAAAAAAACAAAACATAATAGATGGAAAAATAGAAGGAAGCATCAAGGTGGTTATAAATATATTTAATCAGATCTGACAGATGAGACTAAATAAGAAACTTTATAAGTGGCAAATAGGTTGTAATAAGTATTTGAGCAAGTCTTTCTTTCCAACACAGTCTCACGGCATTTCGTGTTATACTCACGAAATCAATCTATTGATCACCAACACGATTTTGCCATTTATTTTGTGCCACATAGAACGATTTTTAAAGCAATGTAAATAATAACAAATTTGAAGGAAAAACAGATTTTACAAAAAATACAGATTTCAGTATTCTGAGGCTCTGAGCCATTTCTTTTTCTCACGGACGGCAAAAAAACTCAGACATTATACATTTTAAAATAAAAGGGTTAGGCTTAGGGTTAGGCTTAGGGTAAGATATTGAGTAAGAAAATGTTTTTATGAACCACACAGCTTCTGGTATTCCAAGACCCGACCGGACAAGAAGATGTGATGCAGGCACGAAACACACTACCAATAGAAATACATTGCTTTTAAAATCGTTCTGTGTGACACGAAAAAAATGAAAATCGTGTCGGTGAACACGAATCAATAGATTACATTAATTTCGTGACTATAACACGAAATGCTTTGAGACTGGGTTGTTCTTTCAGTGTTGCAGAGCTCTGACTAACAAAGCTTGATTAGTTTGGTTTGGGGGTAATTTCGAGGCTGCACATGGGTAGACTTCGCATCCTTCAAATCCCCACAATGCTTTGCGCACGGACCAATTTCAAAAACACTTGCGGAGAATGGCTGAACCGACGCAGCATACATTTAAATGTAAGTATGTAGTGGCGTAGAACATGTGTCGGTAAATATGTTACTTTGTTACATTTGTTTGTTATCACCAAAAATGTGTTCTGTGAAATTAAAGCAAGTTCACAATTAGATAGACATCGTGAGGTATTTATTTTCGGTACAGTTTATGTTGAAACCGTTAGAGAGAGTGGCACACTTGTTAGCCTGTTCCATTCTTCGTTGTTTTCCGAAGCCGTGGCTTGGAAGTATACTTGCTTCGTTTCTGAAGGAAGTGACTTGGAAGTATGCGACTACCAAGCCAGTATCCTCGCGATTGAGAAACGGCCCCAGTACTAAACGGCTTGTTGGAGCTCCTGCTCAGTCAGTGTGCTCTGATTGGTCGGGAAGTTGCGAGGCTCGTTGCGAGGCTCGCCGCTGCTGCGAGGAGCGGACAGGCTTCCGGGCCGGCGATACAGCGAGAACAAGCGAAACTCATCCTGAGCGCACACAAACACTCACAGCCGAAGTAAAAACCATAAGTGTGGCTTGATGTTGAGTAAGAAAAAGGTTTATAACGCTGTGAGAATGGGTCTGCGGAGAGCATTTCTCCGCCATCCCAACGTAGCAGCCCGAAAAACGTTTACCCATTTAAACAGTCGTGGTAGATACCTTGTTTGTTTTAAACATCATAAATACACAAACAACAATGAATACTTAGAGGTTGTCCCCGAATCTCCCGCTGGTCCAAACAAAGTAGGAACAGCATCGTTCTTCAGTGCCCTACGCTGTACATATCCGGCATGAATCGCTGAAAGGTTTGGGAAGCTTTGTTTCGTGAAATGCTTGCAGAGGGTGTGGCCTCTGGCTATTCACACGTCACAGTAGCCAGGAAGTAAACAATGGAAAATGAGAAATCTCCAACGAGGCGTTCTGGGGCAGCATAGAAAGGTATTTTCTGTGTTAGAGTTTTACTCGCTACAGGGTGTACTGTGAGGGTTTTTGACTCTGCAGACCGTTTACATGCATTAAAACCTTCATAACACAAAAGGGGACGGGTAATAACCGGAAAAGCATGATATGGGCCCTTTAACTAACAGAGAAATTCAATCAGATGGCAAAAAGTAATGGCACTTTGAGCTTCACATGCTGTATGAAAAGTGCTGTATAAATAAAGCTTTATTATTTTAATTATAAATGACAACAAACATATGTATAACATGACAGCTGGTGTTAGAGGAAGGCACTTTGAAATCATATGATCAGGCTGGAGAAAGAAAAAGGTTGGGAAGCGTGGACTATAAGTCTAGGAGTGTGCAGTACTGAGGTCAACACTGCTTTCATTATCCTGTCAGCATGTTAAAATGGGATTAGAGTGTTTTAGGTCGAGGGTGACCTGCTGTACATCGACTCTGTCAACACCCTTACTGTCCAACAACCATCTGATCTGATATTCAGCAGCAAGCCAGACAGTCTGAGCCTCTATTCATACAGGGCAGACATGTTAGGATATGTGTGGTTCATGCATAACACTATTATTAGACCATGTGCTAATGTAGACACTCTTATATTTTAAAGCTCAGCCCATAAAAGCTTGAACGGTGGCTGAAAAAAATATGTAGTTGCTGTCTTGACTGTGTTTTCATGGTAGTAAAAGTAGCCAAACAATCAATAAAACCTCTTGAATCCGCAAGGTAACATCTCCACTGTTTTCTCCACATGCAGACAGTTGTTAAGAAAGTACAATATTTCTCCTTTCATTCTTGAGTAGGGGTGTCAAGATAAAGCGGTATTAACGATAAGCCTGGCCGTGATATTTAAACAATGATATTTTTATATTGTGTTGTAAATATTACACGTAATATTGTGTTAATACTGTAGTCAAGCATCTCTTAAAAACGTTGGTATCTTCCACCTTTTATTGTAAGTGTAGTATGTAGTGTTGGATTCACACTAGTCTGGTCTTGATACGGTCTCGCCCTGCCTTGATCTTGGTCTTGACTTCTTAAAGTCTTGGTCTTGTCTTGGTCCTGATCTCTTAAAGTATTGGTATGGTCTTGGTCTTGATCTCTTAAAGTCTTGTTCTTGTCTTGGTCTTGACTTCTTAAAGTCTTGGTCTTGTCTTGGTCTTGATCTCTTAAAGTCTTGTTCTTGTCTTGGTCTTGACTTCTTAATGTCTTGGTCTTGCCTTGGTCTCGACCTCTTAAAGTCTTGGTCTTGTCTTGGTCTTGACCCCTTAATGTATTGGTCTCGCCTTGGTCTCGACCTCTTAAAGTCTTGGTCTTGTCTTGGTCTTGACCTCTTAAAGTCTTGGTCTCAACCTCTTAAAGTCTTGGTCTTGTCTTGGTCTTGACCTCTTAAAGTCTTGGTATTGTCTTGGTCTTGACCTCTTAAAGTATTGGTCTTGTCTTGGTCTTGACTTCTTAAAGTCTTGGTCTTGTCTTGGTCTTGACCCCTTAATGTCTTGGTCTTGCCTTGGTCTCGACCTCTTAAAGTCTTGGTCTTGTCTTGGTCTTGACCCCTTAATGTATTGGTCTTGCCTTGGTCTTGACCTCTTAAAGTCTTGGTCTTGTCTTGGTCTTGACCTCTTAAAGTTTTGGTCTTGTCTTGGTCTTGACCTCTTAAAGTCTTGGTCTTGTCTTGGTCTTGATCTCTTAAAGTCTTGGTCTTGTCTTGGTCTTGACCTCTTAAAGTCTTGGTATTGTCTTGGTCTTGACCTCTTAAAGTATTGGTCTTGTCTTGGTCTTGACTTCTTAAAGTCTTGGTCTTGTCTTGGTCTTGACCCCTTAATGTCTTGGTCTTGCCTTGGTCTCGACCTCTTAAAGTCTTGGTCTTGTCTTGGTCTTGACCCCTTAATGTATTGGTCTTGCCTTGGTCTCGATCTCTTAAAGTCTTGGTCTTGTCTTGGTCTTGACCTCTTAAAGTCTTGGTCTTGTCTTGGTCTTGACCTCTTAAAGTCTTGGTCTTGTCTTGGTCTTGATCTCTTAAAGTCTTGGTCTCAACCTCTTAAAGTCTTGGTCTTGTCTTGGTCTTGACCCCTTAATGTATTGGTCTTGCCTTGGTCTCGACCTCTTAAAGTCTTGGTCTTGTCTTGGTCTTGACTTCTTAAAGTCTTGGTCTTGTCTTGGTCTTGACCCCTTAATGTCTTGGTCTTGCCTTGGTCTCGACCTCTTAAAGTCTTGGTCTTGTCTTGGTCTTGACCCCTTAATGTATTGGTCTTGCCTTGGTCTCGATCTCTTAAAGTCTTGGTCTTGTCTTGGTCTTGACCTCTTAAAGTCTTGGTCTTGTCTTGGTCTTGACCTCTTAAAGTCTTGGTCTTGTCTTGGTCTTGATCTCTTAAAGTCTTGGTCTCAACCTCTTAAAGTCTTGGTCTTGTCTTGGTCTTGACCCCTTAATGTATTGGTCTTGCCTTGGTCTCGACCTCTTAAAGTCTTGGTCTTGTCTTGGTCTTGATCTCTTAAAGTCTTGGTCTTGTCTTGGTCTTGATCTCTTAAAGTCTTGGTCTTGTCTTGGTCTTGATCTCTTAAAGTCTTGGTCTTGTCTTGGTCTTGATCTCTTAAAGCCTTGGTCTTGTCTTGATCTCGATCTCATAAAGTCTTGGTCTTGTCTTGGTCTTGATCTCTTAAAGTCTTGGGTTGCGGTTGAATAGTCCAAAAATCAGCTCCTATCGTCTATCATCTATTCCTTGACCTCTGTGTGAAACGTCACGGGGTTAAGGAATAGTGGATAGGAGAATTCAAAAGGATTTAGGAGAAGAGACTGCGGTGCTTTGGGAATCCGACTTATGATGCGCCTGCGTCTGCTGCTGTGGGGAAACTACAATTTTCTATGCAGCCATCACAACATGGATGTATAATAAGAACGAGGAACTACTGTAAACTCATCTAGAGACTCTGCACCGTGCTCTGATGCTGAGGCTTTATGCTTTCTGAACGTGGACAACAGAGAAACATATTCTTCATGACCAAGGTTGGAATTGAAATAAAAAACTAGAGTGAAACTTATGCTCGTCACCCTCTCCCTCCGGTCCACATTAATTCGTTGTAAATGTTTCATACAAACATAACATTCCGGGTTCAACTCACAACCCTTGGGTCCTTTATAATATACCTTTCTGAGAATTTCCACAATGTCCTCTGTCAAATAAATGTGAAAAAGCTTCAAAATACAGCCTATATTCTAACCTTGGTAGCAGTTGCGGGGAATTGCCCGATAAATATTTTAATGTAAGTGAGTGTTGATGTGTCTGAGGACTTTTCATTTAGATACTTAATTCTATCTTTAAGAGAAAAGTTTGTGTTTTTACGGTTTTGAACTTAAACATATAAATTAGTCTTGGTGTTCAGCGTCCAAAGTGACAGAGACTGTGGTTCAGTCCTGTCTAGACCCTTTTTGATTTAAAAAAAGGTGCATTCATACACCAAGAATAGTCACTCATGGTCTCTTTGAGCTTTTTGCAGAGTGGGCAGCAAACCTCCATACATCCAGCATCATCATATGTTCTGTGTGCCTGCACTGTTTACTGTATGAAAGCTCAGCTGTAAAAAGAGTATGGCTTCCTCTGAACACACACAGGAATGCATGCTTCATGAAAGAACAGATTTGTCAGGTAAAGTCATACTTGTAAAACATGCTGTAAAAATGAACACACACACATGCACATTTACCCTCTGCGTCATTGCTCTGGCCCTGATCTGTTTTACAAGTCCTTAGTTAATTTAATTAGTGGCATACGCATATAGGCACAGACTTAAGAAGTGTAAGCTCAAAGATTGACATATTGACCTGCAATAAAGAAGTCAAGTCACTGATACACGGTAGCGAGGTAAAAATTATAATTAAAACATTTAAAATAGTTAACTCAAAGTAATAGATCAATGGTAACAAAATAAACCAGGAAATAACTGTTAGCTTTTCCCAGTACATAGACTACAGGTCTTTGAAGGTCTTAGCTAAAAGGAAAGGATACATGCTTCAACTATAAGCTAACAATATAAAACTAAAGTTGATACATGCTAGCTAGCTTAAAAAGTAATAGATAAAACATTAAAATGGATAACTCAAAGTAATAGATACATGGATTAAAACATACAGTAGGATAAACACATGAGATTGATAGCTTAAAGTAAACATTGTTAATAAAGCTGAGAAAGTTAATACAGGCTAGCTAGCTAAAAGTCCAAGCATTGTGATTACTGAGGAATATTTAGCTAATCATCCTCCTTCGTACTTTAAATAAATCACAGATAAAACCAGCTTGAGTTAAATGTTTTTATTGTTTAGCACCGTTTCTGGTGGTTAGGGTTAGGGTTATCAATAAACATCATTAGCATATTAGCATGTTAGCATGTTAGCATGGCGTATTTGATTTGTGGTGTGATTACATTTATGAAACCAGTGGCGATCCTCGTGTCGGTGGGGGCCATAGCAAACATTCACTGGGGGCCCATCGAACCAGCTTTTCATCACCACACTCAGCCGACAGCTATCTAGATATTAAACTAGAAAGGCACTTGTAAGAGCTCCACAAAGACGAAGTAAAGCTGGTAATATGTGACGCTATACCTGTAGAAGTCTGTGTTTGTTTGTTTAGTTAATTGAAACATTCTTTAATTAAATCCCCCAATGACGTTAGTACCAATCAGCGCTCTGTGTTGTGGCGTCAAAACGCTTCCAAACAACTTAATCCTCGATCCTCCCTTAGATTCAAATGTTCCACACGCAGGTGCTACATCATTACAGCGAAACTTTCATTGTCATTATTTCACCACAGTTCAGATGTTCTGACCAGGCGAGGAACATTTAATATTATCTTAAATGTTAACAACACATCATTATGGTCATCTCTTCCAAAAAAAATATATATAGGTAGGAAGTTTTAAGGCAACTTGACTTTTCTACTTACATACCATGGTGTTAATCAGATTAATCAAAGTATAACACGGTTTTTTTTAAGGATAAGAAGGAATTTAGTTGTAAAATAACGTATACTGAAGATAATGGGAAATGTAATGTTTTGGGAAGAAAGACGACACCTACTCTTTTTGGTGTTAAAATACCATCATTTTCACAGCCAGCGATGTCCTAAAGCCAAACACCTGATCAAACTAATTATTTTCCAAAACACTTTTACAGTATTGAACCTACAATGTCTTCTAACTCAATCAAAGCTTCAATTTATACACCAGAAAGAAGACGTGGCTTGTATTCACGTTCGTGTTGTTTGTTTTTTGGTCGAAAATTTAATCCATATATCTATATCTATACCAGTAATAATCTAATCCCACACGTGGAAAACAGCTTCTCACATGGACTCACAACAAGCAGATCGTCGCCTCTCAAAGCTGGGGGCAGCCGTGCTGAGGTTTAAGAGGAATTAGCCGGATTAATCTTTGACATTCTCTTCTCAGTAAATTGGGTGATGTGAACAAGGACAATTAGACTCTGGGATGAAGGGGGGGAGGTGTGAGAGGTTTTCTAGATTTTTCGGGGGGGCCCATGTGACTGGAAAGAGGAGGATGTTGGGATTAGAGAAGATATAAAAGCCCAACACAGGACTGCGCACGTCAATAACTCAAAGAGAATAGAGAAGCTGATCGGCGGTGGCCTCTTGGGATATCTGTGACAACAGGTGAGAGAAAACGTACGCAGGATATTGAGAGTCCAATTAGACATTAGATGAGGATGAATAAGTTTAACAAATTGGAAATGGCTAAAACTGTAATAACTTGAATGCAAACTGTAAAGAAGAGATGAATGACTTAAGACTGTCTTGGCTGGCAATATGGTTTGATGTTGGACTTTAAATGGCTTAAAGTGGATTGAAAACTTGGTTGGAGTGTAGATAAAGTCAAGTTGACATGTGCAGTTGAAACAAACAAAGAAAGGCTGTAGTACAAAGTTGAAGTCGGTGACAGGTGTGTGTTGTTTCTAATACCCTCGTGTAAAGAGGATTAACATTAAGGGGTTTGTTAAGGGGTTTTTTGTTTTCCTTATTGTGTTTCCACGCAGAATCATAGGAAGATAAGAACTCTAGATCTGCTACTGCCAATGCAACCAAGTCTTGTGTTTCAATTTTCCATTACGGACACATTGCTGTCAGGGGATTATCAGGGTCGGACGTCAAAGGAAGGGGGAAATTGTGGAGCTCAGTCAAGATCCTGCTAATGATCGGGCGGGAGATGAGGACAAGAGGGTCAGAGAGGAAGGACTTGCTCCAGATATTGGTAGCTTCGTGACAGATTCAGTCGCAAAAGATGTGAACGTTTGCTTATGATCAAGTTTCAAGATTCAAGGCTTGTATTGTCATGATGTGTACAGAGCTACAGGTATGACAATGCAAATCTTAGGTCAAAGGCTCCTCCAACAGTGCAACACAATATAACAGTAAATAGTAGAAAATAAAATAGAATATAATAGAAACAGAATATGATAGAAGCTGTGCAGAATAGTCTAGTAATTGGAATATTGATATATGTGAGTTGCAAACAGATGAATGTTATGTATGTTCTTGTGACTTTATTAGCAAGTGTTATAAGTACTATTTCACAGTTTTCTGGCCCCATAAAATCGAGGTTCTTTCCGGGCCAACAACCGGGCTGAGTCGGGCTGAGTATGCTAAACTAGAGAGAGAATTGCTGGCAAGGGGGCTACAACTACAACAAGATGAACATATTTGACCGTGATTTAATTGTAATACACGTTTCTAAATGATGCCGAAGTAACAACATACTGATACCGGTTAGTAAAAACCATGAATTAATGCTTTGACAAGTCTGCAGACAGACGGCAGGCGAAACGCCTTTTAAAATGCATGTTTTCTGAATGGAGACCGGCTAAGCTAACGCAGTATATGCTCCGACCGTCCACACTCACAACAACGGCCTACAGACATAAATAAACCAGCGACTGTATTCGCCATGACACAGATAGTCTATGGTTTGTACCCAGCTACTAAACTGTAATGGAAACGCAGCATAAAGTGAGCTAGTCCTAACAAGGCCTAACGAGGCCGAGCCATACCGAGCGAGGCCCTGTTTGCGCCATAAATTGAAAAGGCTGAGGTCCGAAAGCATATCCGTGATTTCTGAGAAGGGCAATTAGCCTTCTGCGCCATCAGAGCGGGATTAAAGCTAATCTGGCTGTAGGAACTAATCTATGTAATCTCCGCTGATTAGCATTGAAAGCTGGGAGGAAACCGGATTAGCAGAGGGCATCAGAGGGGGGGTAGATGTAGAGTAAATGTCAGTGTGGTGACCGTTGCCTTCTGTCTTTTCAGAGACCCTCAGCAGAAATGAACAGCGCCCCACCTGCAGGAAGTGCTCTGGCCCCTGGGAGCACAACGGGCCCCACCACGCCCAAAAAGGGACCCCCCAAATTCAAGCAAAGGCAGACGCGTACATTCAAGAGCAAGGCACCAAAGCCAGGCCAGAAAGGGTAAGAGCAACGACTCATATTGAAAATCTAAGTCAACTTTATTGTCAGTCTTTCAGTTTGTGTGGAGAGATCGAAATGTCGTTTCCCACAATCCCGAATACAAAAACAAATATATGTATGCAAATATGTATATAGGCTACCTATATACAAAATCAAAGACACATTTATGCACACATTAAGACCTAAAGAAAAGCACAACAATCAGTATATACAAAATAACAGTCACTTCAATATCTTTGAAAATGAAAATAAATATCCGCTCGTTGTACACCCGTTTTTAAAAGATTTGGGTAGAGTAAATGCAACCAAATCAAAGCAAGGCAAGTTTATTTATGTAGCGCCATTAAATGCTTTTGTAGTGACCACGATATCCATTTTTTGTTTGTCTTTTGTCTGTGGTTCCCTGGGCTGACCGATGAAAAGTCGCTTGTTGTTGAGAGAAAAAATAAAATAAATGTCCAGATGCGATTGAAAAGTAAAATATGCTTGTTTATTCCAAAAAGGCAGAGGAAAAAAATAAAATAAACGTTTTCAAACAAACTTTTTCTCATATAAACCGATACTTCAAATAGCAGCGAGCAGCAGTATTCTGAAATCTATTAGAGGTCACCTATTATGCAAAATCCACTTTTCCATGTCTCTTCTACATCAACATGTGTCCCCTCTTCTTCATGTCTCTTCTACATCAACATGTGTCCCCTCTTCTTCGTGTCTCTTCTACATCAACATGTGTCCCCTCTTCTTCGTGTCTCTTCTACATCAACATGTGTCCCCTCTTCTTCATGTCTCTTCTACATCAACATGTGTCCCCTCTTCTTCATGTCTCTTCTACATCAACATGTGTCCCCTCTTCTTCATGTCTCTTCTACATCAACATGTGTCCCCTCTTCTTCATGTCTCTTCTACATCAACATGTGTCCCCTCTTCTTCATGTCTCTTCTACATCAACATGTGTCCCCTCTTCTCCATGTCTCTTCTACATCAACATGTGTCCCCTCTTCTTCATGTGTCTTCTACATCAACATGTGTCCCCTCTTCTCCATGTCTCTTCTACATCAACATGTGTCCCCTCTTCTTCATGTCTCTTCTACATCAACATGTGTCCCCTCTTCTTCATGTCTCTTCTACATCACCATGTGTCCCCTCTTCTTCATGTCTCTTCTACATCAACATGTGTCCCCTCTTCTTCATGTCTCTTCTACATCAACATGTGTCCCCTCTTCTTCATGTCTCCCCTCTTCTTCATGTCTCTTCTACATCAACATGTGTCCCCTCTTCTTCATGTCTCTTCTACATCAAAAAATGAAAATGAGCTGATCAGATTTTGGCCACTTTATGATGAAAACAATGATTTGGCTTGAGTAACCATTAGCCAATCAGCAACCATGGTAACCCCCCCCCCCCCCCCCCCCCCCCCCCTTTATCACCTGAATCTCCTCCTAGAGCACCATTGAGTTCTTTCTAACCAAATGTCTCTCAGAGGGGCGTGGGGAGGGGCTCCTTATTTTCATCTAAAGTAACAGACAGAGAATCAGCACTTTGAAAACAGGGCTGAAACAGAGGGGATTATGGGTAATGCTGCAATGATCTGTTTGGTGTTTCAGCCAATCAGAGACAGGTTCTGGATATATCTGAGACCTGTAATATATATTGATGAAAAACAGTATAATAGGAGACCTTTAAATCACCTTCCTGCTTGTGTGCTGTCCTCCAGATTTGGCGATGATATCCCCGGCATGGAGGGTCTCGGCACAGACATCACGGTGGTTTGCCCCTGGGAAGCCTTCGGCGACATGGAGCTCAGCGACTTGGCCAAATACGGCATCATCTAAACCTGCTGCCTTCCTCTCCTTCCTGCACCTTTCCTCCGTCTAATCCCCTCCTCCCGGCTCGGCACGCCGCGATAAGGCTGTCGAGAAACCCCCTAATGCCCTCTCGTCTAACTACCTCATGCTTCGCTCCACTAAGTGGATAGAAAAGCATAAATATGGAGTTATTTTTCTATTATTACATAATTACTGTTTATATTATATATATATATACACTTGAAATGAGAAGACGAGAAAAACCACCTCCACCTCCGTTATTCCCCTCATCCATCTTTGATAGTACTTTCCTTTCCTTTCCTTTCCTTTCCTTTCCTTTCCACCTCTCCCCCTTCGATACTCCTGACCCACGGCAATGGACACAAGCAAAACACTATCATTACTAGAGTGTATTTGCTTCTAGCTGTCTATAAAAATGTAAATATTTTGTTCTCAGCATTTTGACCTTGTACTTCCATCCTACCTTTTGTATTTCCTCCTGCTTTTATTTTGCGTTGTATTTTGTACTCCTTGTGAACACAAGGTTACTGTGAACACCAGGGGATGCAAGGAGAGCGTGCAATATTGCTGTAACGGTGAAAACTACTAAGGGTTCTTCACTTGATCATGGAGGATTAACTCCCTTTTATCCCAAGTCTATCTCCTTGCTGCTATCTGAACTCATGTCCCTCTCCTTAGAGCAAACAAAAGCATGTACTGTTTGTTTTGTGCTCCAACCACAACACCACACATAATGTACTGTGAACGGTCCTGATAGCCGCAGTAAAATTAGAATATTTTAATTAATCTTGTTGTCTGTGTCTTTTATTTCTGGAACTCCTCACAATGATGGAAGGTTTTAAACATATCCAACTATCATGACTACAAATGACTAACAAGGGCCTTGGATCAGAAACAAAGTGACTCATTCCCGGCAGTCTTCTAACTCGAATTGATGACATTTCCTTCTGTGTCTCCTGACCACAATGATGTCTGAGTACATCTAATAATAATTACCGCTCACTTTAAGGCTTCCTGACATCAACCCACTCCGACAAGGCTCTCTGTTGGAAAAGGAAAACAAGAAGAAATGATATCAACAGTTCTTTATCATCTCACAAAGAACAATAAATGATAGCAAGTGTAAGATCCATCTCACAGATCAAACCCCTGATTGTTGTCATACAGTAAGTTCTGGGACCATCGTATCACAGACATTATTAATCATATGTGTATACTATATAGACTCATATAATCCTTTTCTACTGAACTTTAACGAGAGTCTCCACCCACACTCAGCAACAACCGAGCTAAAAGCTAACAACAGCATGCTAGCATCCTCACAGAGACAATGCTAACATGTTTACCATTTTAGTTTAGCATGCTATTAGCTCCTCCTAACACAATGGAGAGTTGATAGGAATGTCTTGAGTTTTCCAGTGTAGGTAGACACACCCTTTTTGAATGATATCAACCCAAAACACGGGCGTTAGCAGTGGATATGAGCGTTGTATAGCCTACATGGTTTAGAGGAGGCCTTATCAGAGCTCTCAAGTCTCAGACACACGCATTTCACTCCATTTACACGCCACACCTTGTATTTCTCACGCAGAGATTTTCTAACCCAGAGATTTCTTTACTGCGGTCAAGCCAGCCGTCTTTCACTTTTGCGTGGTCAAACCAGCCGCCCCTGTATTTTGAGTGCGCGATTAGTTACAGGTTTACGGTAATGCATTAAAACAACCCTGGGAAGCTGTTGTAATTGACTGAAGTGACTTTCGAATACATTTTCGAATACATAAGTACATACATACATAAGTAGTTTATGAAACTGCCAGTTTTGTACTTAGTACTTCTTAGAGTACTTGCAAACATAATATGAAGTACTTTTACTGTGTACTTTTCAGTAATTTGAGTTTCAAAGTCCCCCCCAGAGAACAAGAATGAGCATTTTTGTCTAACTTTGGTGTGGGATAAAAAGCATTTCTTCCATAAGTAGTTTATGAAACTGCCAGTTTTGTACTTAGTACTTCTTAGAGTACTTGCAAACATAATATGAAGTACTTTTACTGTGTACTTTTTCAGTAATTTGAGTTTCAAAGCCCCCCCCAGAGAACAAGAATGAGCATTTTTGTCTAACTTTGGTGTGGGATAAAAAGCATTTCTTCCATAAGTAGTTTATGAAACTGCCAGTTTTGTACTTAGTACTTCTTAGAGTACTTGCAAACATAATATGAAGTACTTTTACTGTGTACTTTTCAGTAATTTGAGTTTCAAAGTCCCCCCCAGAGAACAAGAATGAGCATTTTTGTCTAACTTTGGTGTGGGATAAAAAGCATTTCTTCCATAAGTAGTTTATGAAACTGCCAGTTTTGTACTTAGTACTTCTTAGACTACTTGCACAAATAATTTGAAGTACTTTTACTGTGTACTTTTCAGTAATTTGAGTTTCAAAGTCCCCCCCAGAGAACAAGAATGAGCATTTTTGTCTAACTTTGGTGTGGGATAAAAAGCATTTCTTCCATAAGTAGTTTATGAAACTGCCAGTTTTGTACTTAGTACTTCTTAGACTACTTGCAAACATAATTTGAAGTACTTTTACTGTGTACTTTTCAGTAATTTGAGTTTCAAAGTCCCCCCCAGAGAACAAGAATGAGCATTTTTGTCTAACTTTGGTGTGGGATAAAAAGCATTTCTTCCATAAGTAGTTTATGAAACTGCCAGTTTTGTACTTAGTACTTCTTAGACTACTTGCACAAATAATTTGAAGTACTTTTACTGTGTACTTTTCAGTAATTTGAGTTTCAAAGTCCCCCCCAGAGAACAAGAATGAGCATTTTTGTCTAACTTTGGTGTGGGATAAAAAGCATTTCTTCCATAAGTAGTTTATGAAACTGCCAGTTTTGTACTTAGTACTTCTTAGACTACTTGCACAAATAATTTGAAGTACTTTTACTGTGTACTTTTCAGTAATTTGAGTTTCAAAGTCCCCCCCAGAGAACAAGAATGAGCATTTTTGTCTAACTTTGGTGTGGGATAAAAAGCATTTCTTCCATAAGTAGTTTATGAAACTGCCAGTTTTGTACTTAGTACTTCTTAGACTACTTGCAAACATAATATGAAGTACTTTTACTGTGTACTTTTCAGTAATTTGAGTTTCAAAGTCCCCCCCAGAGAACAAGAATGAGCATTTTTGTCTAACTTTGGTGTGGGATAAAAAGCATTTATTCCATAAGTAGTTTATGAAACTGCCAGTTTTGTACTTAGTACTTCTTAGAGTACTTGCAAACATAATATGAAGTACTTTTACTGTGTACTTTTTCAGTAATTTGAGTTTCAAAGCCCCCCCCAGAGAACAAGAATGAGCATTTTTGTCTAACTTTGGTGTGGGATAAAAAGCATTTCTTCCATAAGTAGTTTATGAAACTGCCAGTTTTGTACTTAGTACTTCTTAGAGTACTTGCAAACATAATATGAAGTACTTTTACTGTGTACTTTTTCAGTAATTTGAGTTTCAAAGCCCCCCCCCAGAGAACAAGAATGAGCATTTTTGTCTAACTTTGGTGTGGGATAAAAAGCATTTCTTCCATAAGTAGTTTATAAAACTGCCAGTTTTGTACTTAGTACTTCTTAGAGTACTTGCAAACATAATATGAAGTACTTTTACTGTGTACTTTTCAGTAATTTGAGTTTCAAAGTCCCCCCCAGAGAACAAGAATGAGCATTTTTGTCTAACTTTGGTGTGGGATAAAAAGCATTTCTTCCATAAGTAGTTTATGAAACTGCCAGTTTTGTACTTAGTACTTCTTAGAGTACTTGCAAACATAATATGAAGTACTTTTACTGTGTACTTTTCAGTAATTTGAGTTTCAAAGCCCCCCCCAGAGAACAAGAATGAGCATTTTTGTCTAACTTTGGTGTGGGATAAAAAGCATTTATTCCATAAGTAGTTTATGAAACTGCCAGTTTTGTACTTAGTACTTCTTAGAGTACTTGCAAACATAATATGAAGTACTTTTACTGTGTACTTTTTCAGTAATTTGAGTTTCAAAGCCCCCCCCAGAGAACAAGAATGAGCATTTTTGTCTAACTTTGGTGTGGGATAAAAAGCATTTCTTCCATAAGTAGTTTATGAAACTGCCAGTTTTGTACTTAGTACTTCTTAGAGTACTTGCAAACATAATATGAAGTACTTTTACTGTGTACTTTTCAGTAATTTGAGTTTCAAAGCCCCCCCCAGAGAACAAGAATGAGCATTTTTGTCTAACTTTGGTGTGGGATAAAAAGCATTTCTTCCATAAGTAGTTTATAAAACTGCCAGTTTTGTACTTAGTACTTCTTAGACTACTTGCAAACATAATATGAAGTACTTTTACTGTGTACTTTTTCAGCAATTTGAGTTTCAAAGTCCCCCCCAGAGAACAAGATTGAGCATTTTCGTCTAACTTTGGTGTGGGATAAAAATAATTGCTTCCATAAGTAGTTTATGAAACTGCCAGTTTTGTACTTAGTACTTCTTAGACTACTTGCACAAATAATTTGAAGTACTTTTACTGTGTACTTTTCAGTAATTTGAGTTTCAAAGTCCCCCCCAGAGAACAAGAATGAGCATTTTTGTCTAACTTTGGTGTGGGATAAAAAGCATTTCTTCCATAAGTAGTTTATGAAACTGCCAGTTTTGTACTTAGTACTTCTTAGAGTACTTGCAAACATAATATGAAGTACTTTTACTGTGTACTTTTCAGTAATTTGAGTTTCAAAGCCCCCCCCAGAGAACAAGAATGAGCATTTTTGTCTAACTTTGGTGTGGGATAAAAAGCATTTCTTCCATAAGTAGTTTATAAAACTGCCAGTTTTGTACTTAGTACTTCTTAGACTACTTGCAAACATAATATGAAGTACTTTTACTGTGTACTTTTTCAGCAATTTGAGTTTCAAAGTCCCCCCCAGAGAACAAGATTGAGCATTTTCGTCTAACTTTGGTGTGGGATAAAAATAATTGCTTCCATAAGTAGTTTATGAAACTGCCAGTTTTGTACTTAGTACTTCTTAGACTACTTGCACAAATAATTTGAAGTACTTTTACTGTGTACTTTTCAGTAATTTGAGTTTCAAAGTCCCCCCCAGAGAACAAGAATGAGCATTTTTGTCTAACTTTGGTGTGGGATAAAAAGCATTTCTTCCATAAGTAGTTTATGAAACTGCCAGTTTTGTACTTAGTACTTCTTAGACTACTTGCACAAATAATTTGAAGTACTTTTACTGTGTACTTTTCAGTAACTTTGGGTTTTCTATTTTGTAATTTAATATACAAATTGAAACACCATGATTTATTTTTAATAAAATAAGGCATCATATTCCTAGGAAAACTTAAAAAAAAGTATTTTTATTGCTGTTATAGATCAACTTTAATGATTATCAAGCCGTGATCGCCTTTGTAAATATTGAAAGAACACACTGGAAGTTGCTGGTTAGTGATTGTTTTCATTCAGAAATCCCTTTCATTTAAATATGTATATATGTTTGATGCTGTTTTGAAATAACATCACTTTTTTTTTTAGTACTTATTTCCCGCCATAACATCAGTATTTTTGGTGGATCCAGCGGCAAATTCCAAAGAGAAAGCAGACTCGGAAAATGCTGCGAAAAGAGTACGGTAAGTCAGAAAATTAGATATAAAGTGATCTTAGAATTATATTTAGTGCTTTGTGTTTAAGTAAACATGTACAAGTATGTTAACAGAAGTTCCCAAACCCACACCACTGAAGCATTTATTTTGTGCTTGGTGGTCTCAGCTGTTTTTTAAATGATATTTCCTTATCCCGCCCTTAGTATCTGTGTACACAATTGTAAATGAAGTAGCTCAGTAAGCAAGGTAACCTACAATATTTTCCAGTGTCCATACTGTTCGGATGGAGTGTTTTTATTTTACACAATATTTAAAGATTTTTATTCTACATGTGTCTGTTGGGAGTTACATTAGAGACTATTCCACAATGTGTTTTACAAAGGGAATACTTCAAGATGAGGAGGACCTGCTATGGCAAGGAGGACTGGGGGACTGTCAAATGGAGAGGAGCAACCATGCACCATCCAGTTCAACGTGATGGCAGTAGCTGTGGGGTCATTGTTACCATGGTAACGTAGTTTTTTACTTTAACTACTATATGTAATATTTATGCTTCTGCTACATATTCTTATATTTATTTCAGTGTCTTGATTATTATACAAGTTTAAAGTATAAAATAGTCAATGATGTTAAAAAATAAGTCATTAGTTTCTGAATTATCAATTTTCAGTTTATTTTTTAGGGGAATTGTGTAAAACTGATGAGAGGGCTGGTTGTTGACACAGCCCATGTAGTTTGTCATGTACATTCTTCAAGTTGTGTTAATTACCTCATTACAACTATTAGTTATTAATAGTTTGATCATTTTTATTGAAATATCAATTCAATTTTGGAATTTTACTGGCAAAAAAAATGTAGCGCAGATGACAAGTGTGATTCTGTGTGTTGGTGTGTAGATGGCAAGAGCAGTGATGGAGGCCTTTCCTGCATTACCAGTTATGTCCTTTGGGACATCCAAAAAGGAGATGGCTTGTGAGAGGAGAAAGTTTGCACTTTCAATACTCAATGGTTCAGGTTTGTAAGTCATTTGTCCTGCTTTACGTTATGGTTCTTAGTTAGTTGTTATGGAAATGATGAACTTCTATTAATCCAATGCAATCAAACAAATCTACAATAACTACAGCCTGTAAAATTGCCTTTGAGTCCACACACTACTGCATTTATAGCCGACAGCATCATTGATTTTAAGCACAGGGCCCAAACCAAATATTCCATACATATCTCAGTTGAACCCATAACTTATATTTCTCTCACACACACTCCATTGAGACATTAACAGTTGAAGAATAACTTTTTTTCCTGCTGCAATAAGGAATGTAAATACTGACACTTAAACTGTCACGGTTTGTGTCAGGAGAGCAGGGAAGAGGAAACGAATACCGATTGTACCAGGCATCCAGGAACAGTTTATAGGTGGTTTATTGAAAAAAAACAGAAGCTTACAGGCAGAGCGGCAGGAGGCATGGGTGAAATATGGAACACAAAACAGGGCTTAGAGTGAAACAGTGACAAATATAAATTGCTGCATTTTTAAATTTGTTGCATACAGGTCATTGCCTAGTAATGTTTAGAATATTACGGATTGTTTATGTATGTCTGCTTATATGTTGTTCTGTTCACACTGTGTACATAGTCTTCTTTTTAAAACATCCATCCTTAAAAACATATTAAACCTGTGTTGATGATCCCATTCATGATCCATTTAGAGTTCATAAGCTATAATTTACAGCTGAACAGCTGCATAGAATTTGACTGCACTTCTGCTGCCAATAAACTGTTAACTGTATACATATACAGTATGTCTAAATAACATATTTTCTTTCCTGCAGTGTTTAACATGGAGAACAACTGTGCAATGTGCTCTGCCTCAAAGCCCCCAGGATCTGGGCCTCCCACTACAGATTGGGTGAGTGTTTGTCGTAGTGTAGTTATAATAGTGCTTCATCATATTCTAATCAAATTCAATTTATGATATTAGATGTATTTACAAAACTGTTGAGTCACTGGGTCTATCCAGATCAGGCGGTCCAGCGAAAACGCCGCAGGGCCATGCTTCGATTTCTACTTTTCAGCGCATGCTGAATAATTTTTTTACGGCAACCTCGTGCATCGCCCCAGCTGCAGCCCACACACATTAACTCTATTCAAAATGACTGGAACCAATATAAATTGATTTACTAAAAAAACAGTCAAGACAACTTCTCTCAGATAAATGGTAATGCATATACATTGTTTACACATATAATGAACAGAGAGAATATAAAATGTGATGAGCAGTGGAATAGGGATACTGACAATTCTAATCATGTCTAATAGCAACATATTCAATTAAAGTGTAACTTCACCCCAGGTTTGAGCCTAAGTCCACCCACATGATGACAATAGCCTCAATGCAGCGTTGACAAATATGACAAAGCTACAATAGCTTGGAAAATAGCAATATGGGGCACTGAATTAACGCACCCCGCGGTTCCTCCACCTCACTCTACGCCGCTGGGAGACTGACGGTACATGTCCACCAGATCAGGCCTGGAAACCAAGTTATACCTTGAGGCAACACTCCTAATGGAAAACGGACCACTTGGAAAGACGTTTGTTGTGTTATCTGCTGTTGTCCTCTTTCACACACCAACATCCTGTAAGTCACTATCAAAATATGGGAAGCAGGGAGAAGCAGGTCATATGCAATACATAACTGACCAATTAAGAATACCAAAAGGTAACTACATTATAGTGATGCAACATGGGGTTTTCCCAGAACTATAAATCTTCTAGCTATAACTACCTCAAAAACATTTGTATTTGAAAAACTGAAAATGGAGACATAATATAGTTATTTTCAGATATGAAACTGGTGTTTGAGGCGAGTATGCTACAGAATATAGCTACATGTAATAAAGTTGACATGAATCTAATTTTGCCCAAATTATTCTCTATTGCACTTCATTACTTCATCATTTCCGATGACAAGATGTATCAGATTTGATGGTCACTCATTTCATTTTACAGATACAGTGTGACACCTGTGAAAGATGGTTCCATGAGCAGTGCCTGGGGATGAATCAGGACCAACTCCAAGAAGCCAGGGCAAGCAATTGGAATTGCTTTCTCTGCAACTAGGGCAGAAGAATAAAGAAAAAGGGGGAAAAATCTGTTTGCCTGTTTTTTTCATACATACACAATCACTGAATGACAGTGTTTCAGTTGATAAGCTTTCATTTTCATTTTCATTTTCATATTATGTTTGCAAGTAGTCTAAGAAGTACTAAGTACAAAACTGGCAGTTTTATAAACTACTTATGGAAGAAATTATTTTTATCCCACACCAAAGTTAGACGAAAATGCTCAATCTTGTTCTCTGGGGGGGACTTTGAAACTCAAATTACTGAAAAAGTACACAGTAAAAGTACTTCATATTATGTTTGCAAGTAGTCTAAGAAGTACTAAGTACAAAACTGGCAGTTTTATAAACTACTTATGGAAGAAATGCTTTTTATCCCACACCAAAGTTAGACAAAAATGCTCATTCTTGTTCTCTGGGGGGGGCTTTGAAACTCAAATTACTGAAAAAGTACACAGTAAAAGTACTTCATATTATGTTTGCAAGTAGTCTAAGAAGTACTAAGTACAAAACTGGCAGTTTTATAAACTACTTATGGAAGAAATGCTTTTTATCCCACACCAAAGTTAGACAAAAATGCTCATTCTTGTTCTCTGGGGGGGCTTTGAAACTCAAATTACTGAAAAGTACACAGTAAAAGTACTTCATATTTTGTTTGCAAGTACTCTAAGAAGTACTAAGTACAAAACTGGCAGTTTCATAAACTACTTATGGAAGAAATGCTTTTTATCCCACACCAAAGTTAGACAAAAATGCTCATTCTTGTTCTCTGGGGGGGACTTTGAAACTCAAATTACTGAAAAGTACACAGTAAAAGTACTTCATATTATGTTTGCAAGTAGTCTAAGAAGTACTAAGTACAAAACTGGCAGTTTCATAAACTACTTATGTATGTATGTACTTATGTATTCGAAAATGTATTCGAAAGTCACTTCAGTCAATTACAACAGCTTCCCAGGGCTGTTTTAATGCATTACCGTAAACCTGTAACTAATCGCGCACTCAAAATACAGGGGCGGCTGGTTTGACCACGCAAAAGTGAAAGACGGCTGGCTTGACCGCAGTATTTCTTTCCAGGGTACCGCCCACCAAGTTGCGCCGCAATTTTGTAAACAAACTAGGCTTGTTTGAGACGCGTGCACTCCACTAGCACCCCCCCGTTGACATTCGCGATACAAAGGGCTTCATGGGAACTTTGAGGGGAGCCAGAAGTTAGAGTACCAAACACCGCTGCCAAAATCTCACGCTGAACTCTGTTCAAAACTTGAGAGCCCTGCCTTATACACCTATGAGTATGATCAATGCTTTCATCATATATTCACATGGTGGCTCTCCTTTACATATATAAGGCAGTGATATCTAGCAGCTGTAGTTCAATGAAGAGGTCCGCTGACGAAACATAGAGATTGATAAATTACGCTTAGGGTTTGTGGGAGAAAGCGGGAAGCAGCGCCAGTCGCTGGCAGGAAGGAATGATGAATGAGCCAAACTAAAGACTTAACTGATGTATCTTATGTGGCGTACTTTAACCCAATCCATGATCTTTTAACTAAAACTAGCCATGTAGATTTGGCTTGTAACTGAAAACTGAAACCTAATGAAACTGCCACCCTGTCATAACGTTCGTAATGCACTAATATAGTAGTAAACTAGTTCGTAATATACTTCCCTATTGGTTGGTTTAGTTTGCCCTTTCTGAAGTTTTAAAGTAGTACAGTAGTACGTCTAGTGTCCTTTCATGGGGAAATTCATCAAACCTGCAATAACTCCAATGGCCAACAGGGGGCGACACCACTAGTCTGGGAAAGAAATACAGATTGTAGAGAAGTCTATGAAAAAGACACTCTGGGGCCGTTTCTCAATCGCGAGGAAACTGGCTTCCAAGCCAATATTTCAAGGATACTACGTCATCGAGTGCCGCCGAAGGACTGTTCCAATCTCCAGCATACTTGGAATTCCACCGAGGCCGCGTCCTTGGTTTGGGGGTAATTTCGAGGCTGCACATGTGTAGACTTTGCGTCCTTCAAATCCCCACAATGCTTTGCGCACGGACCAATTTCCCCAAATCTGTGGCGGAAAATTTAAGGCGGGACCTCTAATATGACGCACACCTGCACAATTGCTCGCCTGTTCCACTCTTCGTTTTCCAAATGCCAGGAAGTATTCTTGCCTCGCTTCTGAAGCAAGTGACTCGGAAGACATGTGCTAACGAGCAAGTGTATACTCGACATTGAGAAACACCCACTTTCTCCTGATTTATAACCTCGGTTAACATTTCCTGGATGACTTTATGGTCTTAATTTCTTAACACTACCATATAGCTTCTGTCAACATCCTTTCTTTAGCCTACTTGCCATATATCCATTTAGATACTTTTAGTCTCATTTTGAAGTATCCCAGTAGAAGTGTATTCACTCTGAACCCGTTGATTAAGACGCCAATAATTAGAGTCAATGTCCTAGTAGTCAAAACAACTTCTAATGTCCTTTAATAGGGAAATGCATCAAACCTGCAATACTTCCAATGGCCAACAGGTGGTGACACAACTAGTCTGGGAAAGAAATACAGATTGTAGAGAAGTCTATGAGTAAGACACTCTTTCATTCATGATTTATAACCTTAGTTAACCTTTCCTGGATGACTTAAAGATCTTAATTTCTTAACACTACCATATAGCTTCTGTCAACATCCTTTTTAGCTTCTGTCAGTATCCCAGTATAAGTTTATTCACACTGAACCAGTTGATTAAGATGCCAATAATTCAATTTTCTTCCAAATGTGTACTTAAAACTCACTTAACATTGAATTAATTGGCTACTGTTGTCCTGTGGGATTGCTATGGTTTCTCTTACAACATTATGACCCCCTATCATCACTGTCTGAGAATCTGAGCACCAACGCTTCACTTATTTCCCTTTCAACCCGACATGATGACAGTTATTGGGTGGGAAGCTTCAAATACATGACGTCATGCTTAAATTCCTCTGGGATTAGGCAACACATAAGGGAGGAGACTCTCAATTAAAAATATTCACTACATAGATATTTGTATATACTTTACACACGCATCCATGCTGCTCCTACATCTTGATGATTAAAAGAGATACAGTTATGTTTTACATGACAAAGGGATGCTACAGTTGAAGAATGATTTAAGATTCAACCGAACACACCCTATTAACTCTGTGCTTGTACGGGCACGAGTGGAGGATTTAAGTACGGGCTTGTTGAGGACAGCAGTTGAAAGAAATCTCTTCTACCTGACGCAACTCCTCCCCGAGGCGGAATCACCGATCCCAAATGTTGTTGCTGTGGTATTGCAGTAACTAAGGTGACGGCAGGTTCTGTTTCTGCACCCAAAGGAGACTGGGATGAGTAATCTGGACCCTCACCTGCATGTTTAGGGAGTTACGGATTACATGTAACTGGATTAAGTAGACAAGATACAAAAATAAATTACTGTATTCCCTTACAGTTACATTCAAAACATCAGATTACTGTCAAATGTCTTAAAAACGGGATTACTTGCAGGATTATAAACGAAAATAAATGTATTACAGGTAGACGTACTGCCTGAAAAGTCTCTGGTTTTCATTTAGCCTACTTTTGATTCTTTAGTTAAAAAATCTATACATATATAATATATTTTGCTTTTAATACATGTTCCAAACCAAAACAGCCTTTGTAAACTTTACTATTTTGTAGACCTAGCCTTCAATTCAACACATTTTTAAATAAAATATCCAGTTTCCTTACATAATACACTTAAGTAAAAAACACTTTATTGTTATTTATTTTCACTTGTATTTATTTGCATTGCATTTAATCGTCAGGTAATCCAAAAGTAACGTAAAGTAGTCAGGTTACATTCCTTTTATTTTAGATTACTGATTACATTTCTAAACGTGTGACTAGCAATGGTAGCCTAATTGATATACTATCCTATATATAAACTATATACAATAACAATGTTAATATGTGATGTGTTTCTGCTACTGTAGTATGAGTATATATTTCTGTAGCTGCAGTGTTTCGGTTTTTATAGAACATTTTCATGTATGAACACACTGCTGCATCATCCATCTACCTACCTATCTACCTTTCTATCTATCTATCCGAGTTTTAAAGTATCCCTCCCAACACTGCTCACCTGAACTCCATAACAACCAGTAGGATCTCACCTGTTATGATCAAGTGTTTCACGTTAATATTTCCTACTCTACACTCTGCTTATCCAAATCAGGGATGCAAATTCTGATGGGAAATAGATTTATAGGGAGGGGTGAAATCTCCTGTGTGTTTTTGTGTATCATCAGCTCCAGGTGTGTGAGCCCCACCTTTATTCGGAGGGAGGGACACACACACACACACACACACACACACACACACACACACATACACGTACACACACACACACACACTGAGACACTAACACACACACTGAGACAGGAAAGCTATGAGTAGGGATGCAGGTTTCTCTGCTTTTTGCCCAACCTGTTGATGCAAAACACAATCTTTTCTCCCAGTGGCTTCAGACCTCCATCGCTTCACACTCTTCGTCATCTTCGAGCTCTCACTGTTAACCATCGGGCCTGCGGAGATATGGGAACATTATCGGGATAGGAGGCGCATTTAGCAGCTGTTTATTCACACACTTTCAGAGAAACTTCGAAGACTTTTCGAAGTCGATTTTTCCAAGTGTTTCCAAGGGTTAAAAGGTAAGTTTCCCTGTTTTTTTTTATAAAGGATATTAACGGTTTGGTCCTGCTTTGGAGTTGGCATCTTATTGTCAAGCGTAGATAGTTTAAGCCAACAAACATCAAAATCAATTGTCCTTACAGTACCGAATAACCAAACAGACCAAATGAACACCCGCTTGACCTTATCATTAATTGGTGTCTTTTTAAGCCATCGCTTTACAAATCTGTACCTTATTGTAACATCTCTGCATTTTCCATATTAAGGCGAGAGTAAGGGTAACAATGAGGGTCATATTTACAAAGAGACAATCCCACTAAAGGTCATCTTTGATTCTTTGACGCTGAAACAAAGACTCTATGTTTCAGGCTTGGAGGAAGTGACAATCAGATGTGAATATCTCTCCCTTGAATCTATGAATCACAACGCCCTGCTGCGGTGTTATGAGCTGAGGCAGCAGAAAAGTGATACCTTTCATGTCTACTTCATTGTCCCAGCTTCACCTCCATGTTGCATTTGTTTGTTTGTTTTTGCTGGTTTCTCACACACACTCCTCTGCCTTGTTCTGGCATGTTTTGTGAGCTTCTCCTCCAGCGTTGTTACGTCTCAAGCTGTCGAACCACTCTCCCTTTATTTTCTCCACACCGTGACCTCTGTGTTATCCTGTCTTATATTTCATCTCGCTTGTTTGTTTTACTTGTCACTCAACGAGCTGGGAATGTGCTTGAAGGCAAATATGAATAGCATTTCAGCAAAACGTACTTATGGTCCCAAAAGTCTCCAACAATGTTACAACCTAAAGAAATCTGTCTTTCTTATCAAGATAATGGTTCTGTTTCTTTTGGATGCCTGTTGTGCCAAAGTGTTCCCTTTGCACATGCTTCAGTGTTGTGCTTATCAGACAGAAGTTGTTATAAATTGACTTGTCATCCAGTTTAAAGCCACGATTTAATGCTAAAATTAATTATTTAATCTCAATTGAACTTAAAGGTAGGGTATGTAATTCACTTCAGAAACACTTGTTGTTATATTCCATGGAATGCTCTTAACATCCCGATAGCAATGAATATATTAAATGCTTTGACAATAAATATGTACAAAAATATCATCTGTGGAAGCTGTGACGCTGTAAAAAGCACGACCAATCATCTGAGCCGGCTAAAGTAACTGTCAGCCTTCCATCTCTTGCACACATTTATCTCGTGCCCTCATTGGTCATATGCGCGTTCGTGTTTGTTGGAGGAGGGGCTCTGTAAGGAAGTCTGAAGGAAGGGGCAGATTTTTTCCGGTTGTGTATTTTCAAATTCTAGCGCACTCGAGCTGGTTTCTCCATTCTTACCTACCTACCTTTAAGTTATTACAGAAACAAGGCTAGCAACTTTGGCGTTAGCGTCGGAGAAACACAGATATTTTGCAAGAAGTTGCTTTTTTTCAGTCTTATTACAAATTGTTTATTTACCACGTCTGCGTGTAGTGGAGTTTGGATAATTTATCCCAGAACAACCTTCATGAATGGACCTTTTCACCGCGGCTTGCAGTTTGTTTTATGCGCGCCGTCGGAGCGAATTCGCGTCTGATCGCGTCTCTGCATTGACTTTACATGTAATCGCGCCGCCCCAAAACGTCGCATCGCGTCCGGTGTTAACGTAGCATAACGGCCCGTCTACACTACAGGCATGAAAAAATCTTGAAGCTTGGCGTGTCTGAAGCTTGGCGATTTTTTGCGAACAACCAATCACATGAATCTCCCGCCCCCGACATACAAAGCAATAGCAATGTTAAAACGAAGTAAACTGGATATAAACTCTCCAAACAGGCGAACAAACGATCAGTTTCACCCACTGTCTCTGCCACCTCCCTCCATGCCTGGTTCCTCCGGTTTGTATCCCGTTAAATAGTTCCGGTCGTAAAGAACCGGGTGATTTGCTACCGTAATATCTCGTTTGGAATATGAGGAAATGAACTGCGGTCTGGCTCTCCCAGCTTGCACGCGGTTTGATTGGCTGAGCTTGCACTGGCAGGATTTGCATAAACGGGATTTGATTGGCTGATGCCAAGCATCGAGCCTCAAAAGTTGAACATTGTTCAACTTTTGATGCCGATAGATGCTCGTGATGCTTGCAAAGCCATGTCATGCTCCCCACAATGCAGTTCGGCGAAGATTAAAAATCTTCTACGTCACCCCATTCAAGTGAATGGGCGAAGCGTTGAAAGCATTTTTTGATGCCTGTAGTGTAGACGGGCCGTAAGAGTAACAAGCTAAGCTAACGTTAGCTGTTCGCTTGCAGCCCCTCATATGTCTGCCAAAACAGCCTTGTAGCAAGACTGATTTTTAACATTTTGGTGTTTTAACCATCTTATATCACGTAGTACAATTATTTTAGAGAAGCCTTGTAGATCAGGTTTAAACCTCCTCAACAAAGAACAAGGAAGGCAATTAAACCGGGGAAAAGCCAACGAGCAATTTAGGGAATGACGTTGAACTTCACGACTCCACCCAACTTTGTCTTTTGTTGTGATTTTAATTGAGGTAAAGCTAATGGCAGAAAATTACATATTGTGCTTTAAAGGAAACTTTCATGTGATGTTGAAATATGTTTTTGTTCCAGGGAGAACATCTTCCAACTCTTAAGGACACGTAAAACCAAAGACTGAATCCCTGAGTGGATTACTAAACTGAACATGGCCTTTTCATCCGAGAAGCACAAATCCCTCTTCCCCCTCGTCTTCTTCCTCCTCGTCTTCGTCTCTCTCACCTGTTTATGTCAGTCGACCAACACCAGCTCCTCGAATAAAATCAACGCAACCACTTCCTCTCCGTCCTCAAATTGCACCATGAAGAAAATACCTGGCTGCAAGACAGGGCTGAACCCCATCTATAGGTAAGACTCTCACAACATTGGAAAAGGGTCTCAAAGCGTACCTGTTCTCTCTTGCTTTCAACCTCGAATCCTGCACTCCTACCCCCCTTCTTCTATTTATAGCTCAGGACTGTTTTTGTTGTTATTGTTTCTCTTGTTTAAAGGGTCTTTGAGCCCTGGGAAAAACACTTTATAAAGACAATACGTTAATACTTTGTTGTCACATCAAGTCTGACATTTTTCTTGCATCACAGCTCCATTTGCAACATTGATCAAGGACAAATATTAAAACATGACATGATCAACCGAAGAGAAACTCAAGACCCTTTAAAGTACATGTTGTTATTAGTATTATTATTATTATTATTATTATTATTATTATTATTATCTAACAAAGTCAACTTTATTGTCAATCTTTCAGTTTGTGTGTGCAGACAGAGAGGTCGAAATACCGTTTTCCACAATCCCTAATACAAAACAAATATAAAAATATGTATACAATATGTATATCCTATATATACACGATCAAAGACACATTTATACATATGCACACATTAAGACGTAAAAGCAGAATAATCAATATAACAAAATAACAGTCACTTCAATATCTTTGAGAAATGTACTTTTATAATTTTATTATAAAATTAAAATAAAATAATTTTTTTTTAAATGAATTTGATTTTGCATACATTGATTGATGTGCTTTTATTTATGTCTTAAAACGTGAAATATGATGTGTTATGTATTACTCCAGGTACCTGTGTGACCGGCGGGCAGCGTGGGGCATCGTGCTGGAGACCCTGGCCACGTCTGGCTTCCTGTTCAGCATCGCTCTGTTGCTCGGCCTCCTCGTCTGGTCCCTCTGGCTCTGCATCTCTTTCAAGGACCAGCGCAGCAGCATCGGAGCAACCGTGTTCTCCACGTCTCTGTTCCTGCTCGCCACTGCTGGGATCTTCGCCATCACCTTCGCCTTCATCATCACACACACCTCTCAGACCTGCCCCACCAGACTCTTCCTCTTCAGCATCTTCTTCGCCCTCGCCTTCTCCTGTTTGCTGGCTCGATGCCTCGCTTTATTGGGTTTTGCAGCGGCTCGAGGGTGGGGGGAACCGGCCCTCGCTTTGGGACTCTTCACCGTCCAGGTCAGTGGTGTAAAGAGCAAAGTCCACACATTTAGAAATACTCTGGTGAAAGTAGAAATACTGACTAAACTTCTTTACTCAAGTCAAAGTAAAGAGGCTTTGAAATGTACTTCAGTAAAAAGTACCCATAACTAGCAGCTGTTTTAAAGAGTACCTGACCTCCCTTTATATTAATAGAACAATAATGTCATTGTTAGCTAATGAATGTTTCCATGGTGACCAACGGCAACATGACAACGTTTCCATTGGTCCCTCTTCTTTAGAGAAGACCAGGAAACGATGGATACACGGATCGTGTTCAAATCAATAGGCACGCAATGATTCTAAATAATAATGATCACGCCACCAAACACACATTCAAACTAAAGTATTGCTACAAGTCACATTTGATACGGAGCGGACGTTCAACATTACTCAATTAATCCCACTATCAGAAAATGGGTCTGAAATGGACCAATCTGCATAATAAGTACTTTCTCAAAATATTTGCATTTGCTTTTTGACGGACATCATAATGGCAATACAGTAGGTACACATGTAGAGAAGATGGTCTGTAGGAAAATTAAATAGTTACCTCACCCCGCCCTCACCTCTATGGGCTATGATCACATTATAAACAAGACATAAATCAAAAAGTTACAAAACATAAAACACCAGCATCAAAAAGAAAAGAAAAAAAAAGGGTAGAAATTAAATGAAATACAAAGACCAATAAGTGAAGATTACATAAAAATACGGATACTTCTTCATGATAAGTACTTTGAGTACATTTTGAAGCTAATTGTTTTCTACTTTCACTTGAGGAACATTTTGAATGCAGGACTTTTACTGTAACAGAGTATTCCTACACTCTGGTACTTCTACTTTTACTCAAGTACAAGACCTGAGTACTTCTACTTTTACTCAAGTACAAGATCTGAGTACTTCTACTTTCACTCAAGTACAAGATCTGAGTACTTCTACTTTTACTCAAGTACAAGACCTGAGTACTTCCACTTTTACTCAAGTACAAGATCTGAGTACTTCTACTTTTACTCAATTACAATATCTGAGTACTTCTACTTTTACTCAAGTACAATATCTGAGTACTTCTACTTTTACTCAAGTACAATATCTGAGTACTTCTACTCAATATCTGAGTACTTCTACTTTTACTCAATATCTGAGTACTTCTACTTTTACTCAAGTACAAGATCTGAGTACTTCTACTTTTACTCAATATCTGAGTACTTCTACTTTTACTCAAGTACAAGACCTGAGTACTTCTACTTTTACTCAAGTATAAGATCTGAGTACTTCTACTTTTACTCGAGTACAAGATCTGAGTACTTCTACTTTTACTCAAGTACAAGATCTGAGTACTTCTACTTTGACTCAAACACAAGATCTGAGTACTTCTACTTTTACTCAAGTACAAGATCTGAGTACTTCTACTTTGACTCAAACACAAGATCTGAGTACTTCTACTTTTACTCAAGAACAGGATCTGAATAGATTTGGGTGAATGCATCCCGAGCCCAGGAGAGTTATTCTGATCAATCTCCTGTAAGGTTTTGTGCTCACAGTGAAAGAGTGCTTCACGGTTTATCTGTAATCAAAGGGCTGCAACACTTTCTCTCGATTCACTAAAGTCAGACTGAATAGAAACACAGAGCTGAATCCTATTTCCATTCATGTGTTTTGATATGTGTCTGTTGATGTTACACATGGAGCTGCTGTGATGCAAGCCACACTTCAGACTTGATCATTAAAGTGATATCGTATCGTACCTCCTGTTCAGTGTTTCGTCTCCTTTACGTACAGGATCTGAGTTTCTTCTTCCACTCCTTGTCCAGGTTATCATCTCTACCCAGTGGCTGATCGTAGTCTTAGTTCGAGACAAGAAGCCGTGCGAGTACAGCCAGGGGGAGTTCGTCATGATGCAGATCTACGTCATGTGTCTCCTGGTCGTCAGCTTGATCCTCTCCCTTCACTTCCTGTGTCAATCCTGCAACACGTACACCTACAGGTTTAAATAATCCTAATTCTGGGTGGTTTTAAAAATCAAAGATGGGTTTGGGGGACGGTAAAACAGGAACATGTGTTGTCTGGGGATTCAAAATGGATGAAAGAGAAGGATGAAGGGAATATTAAAAAGGTTAGAAAACTGTCAAAATAACTTTCATCTCACGGGAAGACTAGGGGTCGAGGAATGTGAGAATTTGGTTAGGGGTCAAATATCTGGGACAAACCTGAAGGTCCGCTGCAACTCTGACTACTTTTAAATCCAGGCTGAAGACTTTCTTTTTGACGCTGCTTTTAATTAAACTATTCACATCTCACACTGCTCTGTAACTTTTATTCACGTACCTGTTATTCACGTTTCATTATCTTTGCTTTTTCTAATGTGTTTAATGCTCTTTAAAGGTCACCTACCAAAATCCTCTTCTTCATGTCTCTTCTACATCAACATGTGTCCCCTCTTCTTGATGTCTCTTCTACATCAACATGTGTCCCCTCTTCTTCATGTCTCTTCTACATCAACATGTTTCCCCCTCTTCTTCATGTCTCTTCTACATCAACATGTGTCCCCTCTTCTTCATGTCTCTTCTTCATCAACATGTGTCCCCTCTTCTTCATGTCTCTTCTACATCAACATGTGTCCCCTCTTCTTCATGTCTCTTCTACATGAACATGTGTCCCCTCTTCTTCATGTCTCTTCTACATCAACATGTGTCCCCTCTTCTTCATGTCTCTTCTACATCAACATGTGTCCCCTCTTCTTCATGTCTCTTCTTCATCAACATGTGTCCCCTCTTCTTCATGTCTCTTCTACATCAACATGTGTCCCCTCTTCTTCATGTCTCTTCTACATCAACATGTGTCCCCTCTTCTTTATGCCTCTTCTACATCAACATGTGTCCCCTCTTCTTCATGTCTCTTCTACATCAACATGTGTCCCCTCTTCTTCATGTCTCTTCTACATCAACATGTGTCCCCTCTTCTCCATGTCTCTTCTACATCAACATGTGTCCCCTCTTCTTCATGTCTCTTCTACATCAACATGTGTCCCCTCTTCTCCATGTCTCTTCTACATCAACATGTGTCCCCTCTTTTCCATATCTCTTCTACATCAACATGTGTCCCCTCTTCTCCATGTCTCTTCTACATCAACATGTGTCCCCTCTTCTTCATGTCTCTTCTACATCAACATGTGTCCCCTCTTCTCCATGTCTCTTCTACATCAACATGTGTCCCCTCTTTTCCATATCTCTTCTACATCAACATGTGTCCCCTCTTCTTCATGTCTCTTCTACATCAACATGTGTCCCCTCTTCTTCATGTCTCTTCTACATCAACATGTGTCCCCTCTTTTTCATGTCTCTTCTACATCAACATGTGTCCCCTCTTCTCCATGTCTCTTCTACATCAACATGTGTCCCCTCTTCTTCATGTCTCTTCTACATCAACATGTGTCCCCTCTTCTTCATGTCTCTTCTACATCAACATGTGTCCCCTCTTTTTCATGTCTCTTCTACATCAACATGTGTCCCCTGTTCTCTATGTCTCTTCTTCATCAACATGTGTCCCCTCTTCTCCATGTCTCTTCTACATCAACATGTGTCCCCTCTTCTTCATGTCTCTTCTACATCAACATGTGTCCCCTCTTCTCCATGTCTCTTCTACATCAACATGTGTCCCCTCTTCTTCATGTCTCTTCTACATCAACATGTGTCCCCTCTTTTCCATGTCTCTTCTACATCAACATGTGTCCCCTCTTCTTCATGTCCTTTCTACATCAGTATGTGTCCCCTCTTCTTCATGTCTCTTCTTCATCAACATGTGTCCCCTCTTTTCCATGTCTCTTCTACATCAACATGTGTCCCCTCTTCTTCATGTCCTTTCTACATCAGTATGTGTCCCCTCTTCTTCATGTCTCTTCTACATCAACATGTGTCCCCTCTTCTCCATGTCCCTTCTACATCAACATGTGTCCCCTCTTCTTCATGTCTCTTCTACATCAACATATGTCCCCTCTTCTCCCTTCTACATCAACATGTGTCCCCTCTTCTTCATGTCTCTTCCACATCAACATGTGTCCCCTCTTCTTCATGTCTCTTCTACATCAACATGTGTCCCCTCTTCTTCATGTCTCTTCTACATCAACATGTGTCCCCTCTTTTCCATGTCTCTTCTACATCAACATGTGTCCCCTCTTCTTCATGTCCTTTCTACATCAGTATGTGTCCCCTCTTCTTCATGTCTCTTCTACATCAACATGTGTCCCCTCTTCTCCATGTCCCTTCTACATCAACATGTGTCCCCTCTTCTTCATGTCTCTTCTACATCAACATGTGTCCCCTCTTCTTCATGTCTCTTCTACATCAACATGTGTCCCCTCTTCTCCATGTCCCTTCTACATCAACATGTGTCCTCTCTTCTCCATGTCCCTTCTACATCAACATGTGTCCCCTCTTCTTCATGTCTCTTCTACATCAACATGTGTCCCCTCTTTTCCATGTCTCTTCTACTTCAATATGTGTCCCCTCTTTTCCATGTCTCTTCTACATCAACATGTGTCCCCTCTTCTTCATGTCTCTTCTACATCAACATGTGTCCCCTCTTCTTCATGTCTCTTCTACATCAACATGTGTCCCCTCTTCTTCATGTCTCTTCTACATCAACATGTGTCCCCTCTTCTTCATGTCTCTTCTACATCAACATGTGTCCCCTCTTCTTCATGTATCTTCTACATCAACATGTGTCCCCTCTTCTTCATGTATCTTCTACATCAACATGTGTCCCCTCTTTTTCATGTCTCTTCTACATCAACATGTGTCCCCTCTTCTTCATGTCTCTTCTACATCAACATGTGTCCCCTCTTCTTCATGTCTCTCCTACATCAACATGTGTCCCCTCTTCTTCATGTCTCTTCTTCATCAACATGTGTCCCCTCTTCTTCATGTCTCTTCTACATCAACATGTGTCCCCTCTTCTTCATCTCTCTTCTACATCAACATGTGTCCCCTCTTCTTCATGTCTCTTCTACATCAACATGTGTCCCCTCTTCTTCATGTCTCTTCATCAACATGTGTCCCCTCTTCTTCATGTCTCTTCTACATCAACATGTGTCCCCTCTTCTTCATGTCTCTTCTACATCAACATGTGTCCCCTCTTCTTCATGTCTCTTCTTCATCAACATGTGTCCCCTCTTCTTCATGTCTCTTCTACATCAACATGTGTCCCCTCTTCTTCATGTCTCTTCTACATCAACATGTGTCCCCTCTTCTTCATGTCTCTTCTTCATCAACATGTGTCCCCTCTTCTTCATGTCTCTTCTACATCAACATGTGTCCCCTCTTCTTCATGTCTCTTCTACATCAACATGTGTCCCCTCTTCTTCATGTCTCTTCTACATCAGCATGTGTCCCCTCTGTGGAAAGAGACTCTGAAAGTTTCAGGAACAAAGATTCTCTCTCTTTTTGATCCATTTCTATAAAAACCTGTCTGAAAATGAGCTGATCAGATTTTGGCCACTTTATGATGTCATAACGATGTTTTGTCTTGAGTAACCATTAGCCAATCAGCAACCAAGGTAACCCCCCCCCCCCCCCCTTATCACCTGAATCTCCTCCTAGAGCACCATTGAGTTCTTTTTAACCAAATCTCTCAGAGGGGCGTGGGGAGGGGCTCCTTATTTTCATCTAAAGTAACAGACAGAGAATCAGCACTTTGGAAACAGGGCTGAAACAGAGGGGATTATGGGTAATGCTGCAATGATCCGTTTGGTGTTTCAGCCAATCAGAGACAGGCTCTGGATATATCTGAGACCTATAATATATTGATGAAGAACAGTTTAATAGGGGACCTTTAATGTCTTTCATTTTGTAAAGCACTTTGAATTGCCTTTATAAAAAGTGCTATAAAAACAAACTTCCCTTGCCTCACAGTTACAACGGTGCCGTCCGCCAGCAGAGTCGACTTCACGCCACGTTGCTTTTCCTCACGCTGCTGCTTTCCGCCTGTATCTGGGTGGTGTGGATCACGATGTTGGTCAGAGGGAATCCAGAGTTGGGCCAAAGACCTCGATGGGACGACCCGGTGATTTGCATCGCTTTGGTGGCAAACGGTTGTGTGCTTCTGATGGGCTACGGCTTGTCCCAGATCGCCTTCTTCTGCCGAGGGGAGGCCAAGAACAAGGACCTCCCTCTGAGCTTTGCAGGGTGGACCAGTCCCTGCCCTGATATTCCAGGATTGAACAGCCTCAAGGAAGGGAATGAGAACGGGAGCTTTGAGAGCGATAGTGAGACCAGAAGAGGTGAGAAACTGAGTGGAGCTTAGGAGTATAAAAGGTGGTAAGCTAAGGGGCATTTCAAAAGGTTGCAATAAACACATTCTCTCTTGTTGCGTTTCTATAATTTTAGGTAAAGTTAACAGCGTTTATTAACAAGATGATACGATACGTCTGCAAAAGTACTCGGCCGTACTCCTACCTCAAATTATTGAAACGCAGCACTCATCATTTTCAATTTGGTTAAATAAAATGTCAGACAAATAGGACACAATGCTCATCACACCTTCACCTTTCTTGTTTGGTCAGAACTAATGTCTTGGAACAGATTCGAAGTATCGGAAGCGTCCTGATTTCTGTGAGTAGTCTGAGTAGACTCTTGTTAAATGCAGTTAAACAACAAAGACTTGAAAGCAAAGACTATGTGCCTCTTTCTTAACTGTGGTTACAAGTGATGTCTATGGAATAAAAGCAAAATATAAAACCTGAGCACAACTAGAGAGAAGTTAGCCAACTGACGTCTGTTACAAAGCCATATCTAACCGAAGTTTGCTAACGCTAGCTAACGTTAGCCACCATCAACTAGTCGTGTTCAGAAAAGACCAAGTTAGGGTGACGCTACAAAACCCTTAACTTATGTAATGGTTTTTAACAAGTTTTTATGAATTCAACTTTTCATATAGAACAGGCACGAAATTGGCCTTTTTTCCCTTTAGTTGTGATTTGAGGGGCTTTTAGTCAAATAACAACACAGCTAAATATAGAGATCCAATGCTTCTTTACGAGCAAACAGGACAGCAAGATCTTTTATAAGTTTACTAATATTGGCCACAAGTATTACTCATGCAAGACCAAGTTAGGCTGTAGCAACACAACTCTTAAATTACACTATATATGTTTAATGCTTGAATTGTTCCATTTGTAAAGGGAAAGAAAACACGTTTGTATTTCTTTGTTACCAGTTTTTCTTTAAGGGGCTTTTAGTCAAATAAGAACACAGACAGATGCATAAAATAATATGTTACCCGACAAGGACGCAGCACAGCAAGATGTATTTGAAGTTTGCTATGCTAAGCTAACATTAGCCGCCATAAGCTAGTGGTCATAGGGGACCAAGTTATGCTTGTGTTTTAATGTGTATGAATTAAACTTTTTTATGTAATACGGGAACACATAGCTATCTTTATGGGTGGCATTCAATGATACAGCTTCATGTAAAAACTATGCTATACTAAACTTAATACAAACAGCACAGCAGGATCTATCTATCTGAAGGATGCTAAGGTAAGCTAACTAAGACACAAGCTACCTAGCCATTAGCTATCAATCATACAAAACCAAGTTAGGCTGGAGCAACAAAACCACTACATTATGTAAGGGTGTTTTGATACTTATACATTCAATTCTTCATTTATTAAGAGGAAAATAATGGTATTTATTTTGTGTTTGGTGTCGAATAACACAGCTGAATGTAAAAATCTTATGCTACTCTAAGAGAAATATTCACTGACAGCTGAGATATTACTCCAAGTCAGAATGAATATGGAGCGGGCGTCCGTTGTTACTAAATGACTCCCATTATCAGTCATCCCAGCTCTCACTGCGAGCCTATATGATGAACAGTTTATAATGAAGTGATAATTAGTGAACTGTATCGTGTGTTTCCCCGCAGGCAAGAGGACGCAGCAGTCGCTGAGATCTCCCTACGAGTCGGGATTCTCCTTGACAGTGAGTAATAAAACTGTTAGGATTAACAATCTTTCTTCACACACTCAATTAGACCGCCGTGACCTTTCACTACTGCCAGAGAGGGCAAAAATACACACATCCTTTACTCAAGTAGAAGTACAGACACTCGTGTTTAAAAATACTCTGGTGAAAGTAGAAGTACTGACTAAACTTCTTTACTCAAGTCAAAGTAAAGAGGCTTTGAAATGTACTTCAGTAAAAAGTACCTATAACTAGCAGCTGTTTTAAAGAGTACTTGACCTCCCTTTATATTAATAGAACAATAATGTCATTGTTAGTTTCCATGCTGAACAACGGCAACATGACAACGTTTTCATTAGGCGCGTTCACACCGGATTACTTTTCCCCGTAGTTTTCCCGTTTAGTTCCGTTAGTACCCCTTATGTCGCGTTCACACCAAAAAGAGTACTTAGTGCCGGGAACTTTTACCCCGATTTTTAGTGCCTGCTGAGAGGTGGTACTCTCCTGGGGCAAAAAAGTGCCCCAGTTCTGATTGGCTGGGCGAATTGCAAACCACGCCCCGTAAAACTCTGACATTTTTTGTAGAGCCGCCATTTTATTATCCTCGCATTAGCATTAGCCCAGCGCACCAACGCAGAGAGACTAACTTATGGCAACGCAAAATAAAACATGGGAGCGGTGGAGATGAGGAGGTGTCGGTGTCCTGGCGATTTACTCTGAAGGCTTCAGTAGAAGCTGCTGGGAGTCCCAGCAGCTTCTACTGAAGCCTTCCCCAACTCAGGACTTCCGGCCGGGGACTTCGGGTGGCAGTATACGCCGTGAAGTTGTTTGCGGCCTGCCAGTAAACCCAAAGCAGAAGAAGAAGAAGAAGTGACGTCAGCAGCTTCATTTTCCTAATCGTCCCCAGGGACTTATTCCGGTGTGAACGCGATCGGCTCTTAGTTCCATGGGGGAACTAAGAGCTGGGAACTAAGTACGGCAAAGTACTTGGTGTCAACGCGGCTATTGGTCCCTCTTCTTTAGAGAAGACCAGGAAATGATGGATACACGGATCGTGTTCAAATCAATAGGCACGCAATGACTCTAAATAATAATGATCACGCCACCAAACACACATTCAGACTAAAGGAACCAGCCTGTTTGGAAAATGTGAGAAGTAGAAAGTACAGGTATTTGAGTTCAACATGTAAGAAGTAGAAAGTACAGGTATTTGTGTTCAACATGTAAGAAGTAGAAAGTACAGGTATTTGAGTTCAACATGTAAGAAGTAGAAAGTACAGGTATTTGAGTTCAACAAGTAAGAAGTAGAAAGTACAGGTATTTGTGTTCAACATGTAAGAAGTAGAAAGTACAGGTATTTGTGTTTAACATGTAAGAAGTAGAAAGTTCAGGTATTTGTGTTCAAAATGTAAGAAGTCAAATTAAAAAGTCGTCAGAAAAATAAGTAGTGGAGTAAAGAACTGATACCAGAAACATGCACTTAAGTTCAGTAACGAAGGGTGAATGAAAGCACAGTTTATCAAAAGGTATTAAAGGCACTGACGTGATGAATGTGTGTTTCCATGTTTCAGGACATCGACCCCGATAAGGACTACACCATCCCTCGCCCGAAGACCACCAACTACCTGGAACCTTATGATGAATATTGATTGAAATAATTGTCTGGTTCCTACACACACATGAACATAAACTGATATATACCAAAGACAACACCAAGCCCAAACTCGTGCACTGATCTGTTCTTAAAGGGATACTTTAACCCCCTAAAAATCCTTTAGATATCAATGACTCACACAATATTTTCTTGAATTCTTAAAAAAGTTTTTCTTGCATGCCGACAAAAAATCATAAGACACAGAAGTTGTGATGAAGTGAAGTGAATGGTCCAACAACAAAAACTGCATGAAAACACGAGTTACAAATGTTTGCACAACTTTCATTGTCTAATTCAAGTCATATTTATCCAAATATATGTTAATTATTTGTATCAAACATCTTACTTTGTGACACGCAAGAAAAACACTAATATGTCCTCAAGAGTTCAAGGTAGCACCGGTGTGACTTAATGATCTATTTAACGACATATTTTCATTTTTTTTGGGTGACGTATTCCTTTAATGTACAAAAAAAATAGTTTTTCTACATTTCATTTTCTTGTGCAAATGTAAATATTTGTAAATGTGCCAAAATGTTAAACCCTCCGTCCCGATAAGTAGAAAGAGACTCGAACAGAATGACTCATCTGCCCGAGTTTCATCATGGAGGAGCGATGGGTTCAGCTCACGGGAAATCCATCACCAAATGCTTTGTGATGGTGTGTGTGTGTGTGTGTGTGTGTGTGTGTGTGTTGCTCTCAGAGTGTATATAAAAGCCCTGAGGTGATGGAGGAGGTGTGGAACTGCCACTCTGAAGGTGCCAAACTGCTGAGGGGAGGACGGATGAAAGTGTGGAGGGGGGTTAGATGAGAGGAGACAGGAGGAGACAGTGCCATCCGTGATTAACATCTTCATATTCAAAGTTACTTAACAGTCTCTGGGTTTTGTTGGTGCTGCTGCACAGAAAACAATGTTCATAAATGACACAAGGTGGGTGTCTTCAGTGACTATACACATGCTCAATAAAAGGGTTTATCCACAAAAGTTGTGTTTGCCTCTTCGTCTTTTTCAGGCAGATTATCGAATGTATTCTAACATATTGTGTTTATTTTACATTGTATATTCTATGGATATGGATCTTTCAAAGACCCAAAGGATTTATTGACATTTGCACATTAGCTAAGGTGTAGTTTTAGATATAAAAACTTGCAATATAATGCAGAATACATATAAAGGTGGGGTAGGTAAGTTTGAGAAACCGGCACGAGACACACTTTTTGTTATATCCCATGGAATGCTCTTAACATCCCGATAGCAATGAATATCTGAAGTGTTTGACAAAAAATGTATGTCAAAGCTTTTATTATGTTGTTTTAATTGTTTCTATTGTTTTTGTTGTTTTTGTTTCACCCTTTTTAATTTTGTAGTATTTTGAGTTTTGTTTACGCAAATGAAAAGTGCGCTTATACATAGGCCTGTCGCGATAATCGATAAATTGACTTATCGTACGATAAATAAAAATGGACTCGATAACTTTTCTGAGCTCGATAAATTGTCGTTTACATAAAGATGTGACCAGCATTTTAGCCTGGAGCGCTGTGGCTGCCAGGCGCGCTGTGAGGGGCGGGGCTGACACACAGCCAGGTCAGGACACTCCGCGTGCACGTGCAGCAGCGTCGCAGCCAAATTAATAATATAGCGACAAGCGGGAGACAACGTGTGACTTACTCGCGGGGAATTTAAAGTGAAATGGAATTGGTTACAAAACCTAACTACACATCTCGATTCTCCGGTGTGGCAGTATTTTGGATTCAAACCAAATCAACGAGGTGAACCTACGGACTTGAATGAGCCGAGCGGTGTGTCGCATTGGTTTAAAAAAGGTAGCGACAAAAGCAGGCAATACCACGCATTTTAAACCACCTAAAACACAACCACCCCATTCCGTTTTCCCAGCTGGGAGCAAACACGGCAGCTGGAGATGGAGAGCCCCCGCCCGATAATGCAAACATGTTGGTGTTCCTTGCTCGAAAACTTAGAAAAACAGATTTGGATATGGCCTGTTGAGGCATCTGGGTCTTTGACAGTGGACTGTACACTTGACTGTTGTTTTAAGGAGGTTTTTTTTGCTTGTGAGATAATGTGTGCTCATATTTATTTATTTTTATATATATATATATATTTATTTATATATATATATATGAGAGAGAGCTCTGTTTTCCAGCCTGACTATTTAATTTATTGTTTTGGTTGTGTGTGATTTAATTAATTTATTATAATTTAATTAATTTGTTTTATTTATTATATATCATTTATATATTTTATATTATTTCACATTTCATTTGTAATGTTGAATGTTCAATAAAAAGTTATGTTTGAAAGGATGTACTTGAATTATTATTATATATTATCATTATGTCTAAAATGGTCTTAAAACGGTGCCGACAATATTATCGTTTATCGCAATAATTTCCAGAAAAATGTATCGTCCAACACAATTAATTATCGTGACAGGCCTACTTATACATAACATATATTATTATTATTATTATTATAATAAATCCATAACAAAATGTCATCTGTGGAAGCCGTAGTTCTGTAAAAAGCACGACCAATCATCTGAGCCGGCCCGGCTAAAATAACTGGATGGCCTACCTGCCTGTCAGCCTTCCATCTGTGCACAAACTCATCTCGTGCCCTCATTGGTCATGTGCGCGTTCGTGTGTGTTGGAGGAGGGGCTCTGGAAGGAAGTCTGAAGGAAGAGGCAGATTTTTTCTGGTTGTGTATTTTCAAATTCTAGCGCACTCGAGCTGGTTTCTCCATTCTTACCTTTACCCTACCTTGAAGAAGAAATACAAATGGAATAGTGCAAGACACACTGTTGCAATTAAAATGCAGAAATAAGTATACTATAAACATATAGGCAACAGAAGATACAAAAGTGAAAAAATGATATTGTGTACAGTAATAAAATCCATTAATAAATATTATGTAGACCGTTAACAGATGTAGGTGAATACATATTTCTACTGTTTATATGTATTTATTTACTGTTTATTTTATTACATTTTTAACTTGTGCAATGCATTTTTAACAAGCTGCTTTAACAATATATTTTCCTTATTTGGGATTAATCCTATTTATCTCATAAAAGATGTGCATTTTCCCTAAAATGTTACTCTTTAATACACGTCTGCAGAAACACTTAGTACTCGTCCTTGCACGCTAGTTTTTGCTGTAAACGTGGCTCCAATTTTCGACAATTCATCAATAAATTGTGGAAATGTTTTGGTATTTCATTTACTGTGGACACATGCAAAAAACAAAGAATTTAAGATGACAAGGGTTTGATTTAATGATGCATTAAAAACCCATATAAAACACCACAGGAAAGGGAAAACTCCAAAAAGCACAATTGGCCCACTTTACGCAGCAGAGGTGCAGTACCGCATTTCTAACCACCAGGGGGCAGTGTTTAGACACACTCAGACAAAACTACCCGGAAATGTAAACTATAAGAAAGGAAAACATCTGATCTATAGTGTCAGAATAATACAACACAAATTGCCTTGGGTATAATTTTCACACAAAATCAATCGGCAGATAAAGTTTCCACCACTTATTTCCCCCCCCCGTTGCCCTGTAGTGACTCCACCGCCCACAAAAAGGTCAATCCCTCACTTCAATAGATCCCCCCCACCCTCTTCTATCGGACGGCCTTCAATCTATTCTTCCATTTAACTCGACTTCAATTACTCAGAGAGAGAGCATGCCATCAAATTGCCAATTGGCCTCTTGTGCATTCGAGCAATTAGCAGGATATGAGTTTTCCCGCCTCATTCAACCCATTTACGGCCATTAGCTCCAGATGCAATTAAAGATTGTTCCAGATTGTGTTTGACCCCCCCCCCCCCCCCCCCACACACACACACACACACACACACACAAACACACACACACACCCTTGGCAACAGTGTTGTATAGCGGAGGTGGGAAGTAATGGAGTATAAATACTTCGTTACTGTACTTAAGTACATTTTTCTGGTATCAGTACTTTACTTATCTTTCTGACGACTTTTTACTTTTACTTCTTACATTTCTAACACAAATACTTGTACTTTCTACTTCTCACATTTCCCAAACAGGCTGGTTCCTTTAGTTTGAATGTGTGTTTGGTGGCGTGATCATTATTATTTAGAGTCATTGCGTTAGGGTGACCAGACGTCCCCGTTTTCCGGGGACAGTCCCCGTTTGTATTGGCCTGTCCCCGGTTGAAACTGTCCCCGGAAATGTCCCCGTTTTTTAAATATACGTTAAAAACACATAGTAAGGTTAAATAAAACGTTTCATGTCAGGAAACACTGGGTAAACAGACTGTGGTCAAGCCAGCCCCCACTTCGGAAAACACAGTCAAGCCAGCCCGCACGTTGTTTTTGGGTGAGCGAATATCCTATGCATTACGGTAGAGGCCTGTAAAAACTGCCTTCAAAATAAAAGCGTTTACTCGGTCAATAACAAATATACCTAAAAAACACACCAAACATATTCATATATAGCCTACTGGAGCTTAAATTAAGAAATATGTACTATATAATGTGATCAATAATAATTTAAAACAAACTACGTATAACTACCACATTATAACTGAGTGAATGTAAAATGTAAGTAGGCCTATACAGTTATGAAGACATATCTGACATTTCCACTGGGTGACTATTTAAAATGTATGCTGTTTAAAATCTCAAAATAGATCTATTGTCCATCTATATTTTGATTATTATTTAATGGAAACCGTCCATAATGAAAGAGTCATTCGAAGTAAATCCAATACTTATTTCACTTCAGGGTGATAGCAGGAGACCCCATCTAGTCAATCAGAGAAAATCAGGACAATCTGATGTAGAATTTCAAAATAAAATACTTTTGAAATCTCATATATGGGCTATCGTGTTTCTGTTTTTATACAAGAATAAATAAAAAAACGATCCAGTATCAAAGACTTATTTCACTTCAGGGTGATAGCAGGACACCCAATCTAATCACTCACAGAATCTGGACAATCTGTACAGTTTCAAAATAAAAGACCTTTGAAGTATCATGAGCTATCGTCGTTCAAATGTTCGAATTAGCCTACATTGAACCAGAATTGTCCCCATTTTTTCTTTAACAGTGAAGAAAATTGGATATGTTAATGATATTTTGACCGCAAAACTCAAAATGTCCCCGGTTTTAATTTTGAAAATCTGGTCACCTTACATTGCGTGCCTATTGATTTGAACACGATCCGTGTATCCATCATTTCCTGGTCTTCTCTAAAGAAGAGGGACCAATGAAAACGTTGTCATGTTGCCGTTGTTCAGCATGGAAACATTCATTAGCTAACAATAACATTATTGTTCTATTAATATAAAGGGAGGTCAGGTACTCTTTAAAACAGCTGCTAGTTATGGGTACTTTTTACTGAAGTACATTTCAAAGCCTCTTTACTTTGACTTGAGTAAAGAAGTTTAGTCAGTACTTCTACTTTCACCAGAGTAGTTTACCTCTACTTTTACTCAAGTACAATATCTGAGTACTTCTACTTTTACTCAAGATCTGAGGATTGTTATTCTGATCAATCTCCTGTAAAGTTTTGTGCTCACAGTGAAAGAGTGCTTCTTGGTTGTTCTGTAATCAAAGGGTTGCAACACTTTCTCTCACTTCCTGTTTCGGTGTTTCCTCTCGTTTGAGAGTGCATTCAGACGTCTTCTCTCAGCCTCTTGATTGGATATCCTTGTGACAGCCAAACGCTGGAAAGAAAAATGATAAGCCGTACACAATCGTGGGAAGGAAATGCCTAAATGGTTACCAGCTGCTGAAGAGAGTGTGCTTCATCAACTCCTGATAACTAGTGTGCAAGGGGGACTGCTCACTCCAGAGTAAAATAAATATATGTTCCTTAGTGCTGTGTTGGAGGTAGAGTCGTCTCCAATATAAAGATAGTGGAGGTTTCTGGTGCTCAAAGCAACAACAATATACATTCACAGCAATGCCTCTTTCCAAAAATCATGACTCCGTAACTCAAGATAAAACCGCTTGTCGTGAGCAGCTTCCTGTAGGAACTACTTTCTTTGTTTGTTTGTTGTTTATTTTAGTCCTGTTTTGGTACACATATTCACCATCAACTAGTTGTTCATTAACATGCATATTAGCAGTATATTGGCTCTTTATTAGTCATTATGAAACATTTATTAATGCCTTATTCTACATGACCATATTCTACAAGTAATAAGCCATTAGTTGAGTTTTTCCTCAATAACCCTCTAATTAGTGCTTATATGACTGTAAGTAAGGAAGTAGTTACATGAGTTTTGGTCTTCATTTGCTCAATATGGGCATAATAAGGCAGTAGTACCACATGCATAGTAATTATTCAGTAATAACACTTAACAAATATGATCTCTTCTTATGTGACAAGACATGAAACTACAAGTGTTATTTGTTTCAAAATAACTCAAAATGTGGTATTTCTAACTCAGAATATGTTCCCTAATTGAAGTCTTGTTCATAACCAATAAGCTAGCAGTTTATGCTATATAGCTAGTTGATGGTGAATAAGTGTACCTTAATATAAAGTGTTACCCCTGTTTTTTTGCATGTGCCATCCGACCTCCACAGCTCATCCAGAATGCAGCGGCTCGTCTGGTCTTCAACCTTCCTAAATTCTCCCACACCACTCCCCTCCTCCGCTCCCTTCACTGGCTTCCAGTAACTGCTAGAATCCACTTCAAGACACTGGTACTTGCGTACCATGCTGTGAATGGATCTGGCCCTTCCTACATCCAGGACATGGTTAAACCGTACACCCCAGCACGTGCACTCCGCTCTGTATCAGCCAAACAGCTCGCTGCACCCGCACTGCGAGGGGGACCCAAGTTCCCATCAGCAAAAACACGTGGGTTTGCTATCCTGGCTCCAAAATGGTGGAATGAGCTCCCCATTGAAATCAGGACAGCAGAAAGCTTACACATCTTCCGGCGCAGACTGAAAACTCATCTCTTTCGACTCCACTTCGAGCGATAGAATTACTAACAAAGCACTTATATACTAATAAAGGACTGGCTTATCTAAAGCCAGTTGAGTAGCACTTGAAATATTTTGGCTCTATGAAACCTGATGAACTTATATGATTCTGTTTTCTTCAAGTTTGTATCTTCTTGGTCGAATGCTCTTATTGTAAGTGGCTTTGGATAAGAGCGTCAGCTAAATGTAATGTAATGTTTTTTCTGTAAAGCAACCTTGGGTCCCCTGAAAGGCGCTATATAAATCTAAGTTATTATTTTCTACCAAACTACACCTTGGAAACGTATCCCCACATTCAGCAGTAATAGAAGAGACAAATCCCACAATAATTATGAATCCCACAAGAGGAGATTCAAAGTTTTTAGAGTAGGCTATTTACAGTACACCTGAAATATAGACAGACATGCACAAACGCTTGCATTTACAGTGAGGTGTCAGAGCGAAGGAACTCTTGGTTTGGCTCACTGAAGTGGTTTTTTGGTCTGTTTTGTGGACTTGTGATCATTTGATCCCAAGCCAAGCCCCAACATTCAGAGCCATCGCCACATGGTTTAGTTTGGTAGAAAGACAATGTTTCCTACCAGTGGCGGCTGGTCGAAAAATATTTTAGGTGGGGCTGTGGAAATGGTGACCAAACAATACTAGGGGGGTCCGGGGGGATGCTCCCCCGGTAAAAACAATTGAGAAAAGACCCCTTAAATTATGACTTCTGGTGATGTTAGAGGGGTGGGGGGGAAGGACAAATTGAGGCTTAAAAAATATGAGAAGACTGATCAATACCTCCATAATCTTCAGTGTGGTTAGATATGAATCTTCCAAAACTTCCAAACACCTTGTCCTGGACATAGTTTCTACAGCATAAACTGTGCAACAGTACAGTAGGCCCACACAAACTGCAGAACACTGGGGCTTTGGGAACACTCAAAATTACTTTAAATAATTTAATTCCCATTGAACAGGAAGAAACTCAGCTAACTGATGATATGAACCATGTTTACCGAAACAAAACACAAGTCTCACAAGAAGCGTCTAAATGAGCCCCGAGCGAAAAAATGCTTCTCGGATATGCACAAACAAGCTTAGCTAACAAGCTGAGACTCCACAGATTCTAGAAATATAAGTATCATCACTGAGCGATCAGAACTCGCGACAGGGGAAGCAAATACAGACATCACACGACGTAGCTTTAGGTAGCAAAACACGGAGATATGCTCACCTTTTGTTGTTATTCTGATCAAAAACGAGAAAAACGCGGCTGAAGGTTAATCCATAGGTTAATCCAATGTGTCTCTCACTTTGAAAAAGTATTGATAATCCATAATTCCATTTTTATGTCAAGAACGGAGTTTTCATTAGCTGCTAATGATAGCTTCCAGAGTGTATGGCAGCTTCCTGTTTGTCTCCGGATACGAGTCCTAACAACTCACAGACTGCTCCAGGCGCTGATATAGGCAGCCCTGTAACCATCAGATTTGACGACGCTGATTGGCTGAAATTATGTTTTGGCGGCATAGTTTAAAGATAGCAACAGTTGGCTTCTGCTGCACTTGCTGCACTCTCGTCTGGGCGCTGTGCATAGCGCCCAGACGAGAGAGGGTAATGATACACGCTGCGGCCAGGCAGGAAACAAGTGACTTATCAGTAGCTTTAGACATCGCAACACAATTTTAAACAAGATTTTATTGTAGGTTATACCTTTTGATGATACCAATTATATAATATTTATCTTGTTGATTCAAAATAAAAAAATATATATATTTTTTAAAATATATATATTTTTTATTTTTTACTGTGGGAAGAGGGGGGGCGGCGCTCTAGCGCCCCTATGGGCTGGCCGCCACTGTTTCCTACATTAAACTGCTGACAAAAGTGTCTTTTAGATGTAATTGTTTAACTGTCTCGAACCAGTTACCATCCAAAACCAAGTACAAACTGAGCAAATGGCTACATGTAGTTTGTAGTTTGATAAATAGTCTCTACTGGAACTGCTCATGGATTTTTTCTCGAGTGGCAGGATCATCATTTCTGGAAAGAGTCATTGCTTTACAGATTTGCAAATGTTTTTTTATGGCGCTTCAACATCATAAGTTAAAGGTCCCATGTCATGCTCATTTCTACTGATCACATTTCCATTGTTGAGGTCTACTAATAGATTGAAATTGTGCAATTTTCAAACTCACATTGGTTTCGAATTCAGCATCTCTGTATAGTATGTGTATTCACCAGGTATTCACTCTCTCCTGCCCCCCCTCCCTGTGAGCCTAGTGTGCTGTGATTGGTCGGGACGTTGCGAGTCTCGCTGCTGCGAGGAGCGGACAGGTTTTCCGGGTCGGCGATACAGCGAGAACAAGCGAAACTCATCCTGAGCACACAAACACTCACAGCCGAAGTAAAAACAATAAGTGTGGCTTGATGTTGAGTAAGAAAAAGGTTTATAACGCTGTGAGAATGGGTCTGAGGAGAGCATTTCTCCACCATCCCAACTCGTCTATTACCAAGCGTTCAGGGAGCTCTATGCAAGTCAATGGGACTCCCTGTTAGTTAGCCAAGGGATCCTGGTGTGTGAGGAGCTCCGCTGATTGGTCCATTTGGGCCAATCCGGTCATTTGTTGTTGATTTGGGTGTTCACACGTCACAGGACCCAGGAAGCAAACAATGGAAAAGAGAAATGTCCAACGAGGCGTTCTGGGCAGCATAGACAGGTCTTCTCTGTGTTAGAGTTTTACTCCCTACAGGGTGTACTTTGAGGGTTTGTGACTCTGCAGACCGTTTACATGCAGAGAAACCTTCGTAACACACAAGGGGACGGGTAATAACCAGAAAAGCATGAAATGGGACCTTTAAGGGCCATCTAGTTTCATTATATTGGAGCGATGGCAGACATCTCCAACACTCGAAAACTCGCACCAAAACAATCAAAATGGATGACTATACTACAGGTAAGAGGAAAAATATGCATTTGTGTTTTTAGGGCAAATCCTCCCTTTAAACTTGATAAAAGTATATAAGTATATATAGTTTAGATGTGTACTTGAGCAAGGCACTTCCCCTAAATTGCTAAATTATCCACAGTATTCGATGTATTACACGTCTTATATATGCAATTTAAGCGCTCAAATTAATAATTATTAAGCATATAGAAGTAATAAGTATTCCCAGACCAATTTAAAACCAAACAGTTTATTTATTATATACATTCAATAATAATGGAGAGAATAAACAGAAGGCAGACACAAGGATGGCAAAATGAACATTGTGAGAAAATACATGTCACCTATTGAAAAAAAAATCACTTGGATAAATGAGCTTTTAAGAGCATGTGACATTACAAAAAAAAAATCCACATGCAGTTCAAAGTCCATTTATGAAATCCCTGTACAAAACACCCCCCTCCCACTGTTCGACTCGAGGGTCAGAGGAGAACTTTGTCCCAGCATGCACCTCTGCAGCAAATCAGATTTACTACCGTTAAGAGTTAGCATCGCAAGGGCTCCCTCGACCAAAAAGCCAATGAGATTTTTTTATTAGCTTTTGAAATATGCAGACATTAAAATCAGTGGCAAACACCTTTTCTATGATGCTTTGTTCAGCATGATAATATCCGTATTATACCGCCAATTTTATGATTTTTGAAATGTAGCAAAAAGCTAACGCTACTATAAGTGAACACGGTTGCATGACACCGCTAAGCTAATGGCGGCTAATGTTGTTTCTTTTGCTACACCTAAAAGCTTTGGATATTTACTCGTGGGGTATTTACTGACATATTTGATGTAGAAGAACAATAAGTGAGTCTTGTCAGCTAACGTGAGGCTATAAAGGAATTACATGACTTCACGTCACCACCGCTAAGCTACAGGTGGCTAACGTTCAGCCCGATGACGCTTAGTCGTCTTTTTCAGCTACGTGTTGAACAAATGATGAACATATCTTCAGTTTTGTGTTAACCACAGACCTTATTTTAGGCGGTCTAACCAAAAATAAATTAAAATTGAGTTTGATAAGAGGGAGCTGGCCTGTTATAATGCTAACTCATCCTGGTTTTAGGACTCATTCCTGCACCAAAGTGGCTGCTCGATGCACCAGCGTCTTTCTTTTCATCTCAAAGCCAAATGATCATTAGGTGATTTTACTGTCGGTATAAAAGAGAACCACGGGGGGGTCCGCACATCCCAAATTAAACTCTGGTGATTACAAAACCGAGGCACAGAGCAGCCGTAACCCGGAGTATTGAAGCAAATCAACTTCCTTTCCCCCCTGGACCTTTTACTCCTCGCATCAACATCCTCCTCTTGCTCTGTAAACACCCACCCCCCCCCCCCCCCCGTCCTCCTCTCCTCCAGCACTATGATTTTGTATTCATGCACATAATGAATAACAGGATTCTGACTTCCTCTCTCACAAAAGCATGCATAGCAACACTTCTGATAATACTTGTAAGAATAATAAAGACCCAAAAAAGAACAAGAGGTAATGCTCGTCGAAAATACTCATTGGACCTACTGCACACAATCATACAAAAAAAACTCCTTGCACTGAAATAAAAAAAACAATAGACAGCAGCGGGACGTTTGTTGTCCTGTCAGCTGATGATTAATGGCTCTCACCTTCACAATAACCCTCGGCCCTTTCCTCTTTTTCTGGACGTTTTGGACGATTTATTTCGCCGTAATTTGGCCCTGACGGCAAAAACACAATCCATAATATCAGCTCTGTCTTTCTGCATATCCCTCATGACTCCATCTGCTCTGATTTCCCTCGTCTTGGCAACACATGAGTGGTCCGAATTTGTTTTTGTGGGTCCCAAATCCTGCACCTGCTGCTGCTGGCTGCTACATGACATTCCCAGGGTGCTGTGCTGAAAACTATATATAACTAAATAAAAGGCACAAAGAAAACACAAACAAACTAGGAAATACATCAGGACCAAAAAAAAAAAAAAAATGTGCTTATTTCAGAATAAAAATCTTTGGAACCAATAATAGCAACAAAAGTGAGAGTATATGAGAAACATACAAACTCCTCGGACCCGAAACAATCCCAGAGTAATAATGACGGATTTTAAAATGACAAATCATGGTGTCCTTAACAACGATGAGTATAAATATCAGACACTTCTGTCAGTTCCATCTCTGCGTCCCCAATTTCTAATTCTGTCGGGATTCACTAAATCCTTCTCTGATTGGCCAGGAGGATGATCCCGAAATGTAGCTGTGTGTGTTCCCGCTTTGATTTGCAGGAATGTTGCATGATGGGTTTTTTTTTTTTTTTTTAATAAGAAGAAGCGCTACGAGGAGAAAATCGAGGACGAGCCTTTAGAGAAGAGGCGGGAAAAAAAGGACGGAGATACAGGATCCCGTCTTAGTGTTGTTGGTTAAATGAGTAGAACAGGATGTCTCTGCGGCTGTTTTTTATATACTTATCAAATGGCAGCAAAAATAAGTCAAAAAAAAGTGAGGTATGCAGAAAATAAAAGTCATTTTTATCGTCTTTTTCCTTGTCGTTTTCTTAACATGATTGTAAATTCAAGGGGAAAGTAGTGAGCTAAAACGATAAATTCCCATGCCGTGTAGAGTGGTTTCTGTCAGTCAAATGCTCCCAGGTCCTTTTCGGATAAATGCACAAAACAAATCATAATAATTCCTACATTTTCGAGTACCTTTTAGAGTAGCGTCTTTTTTGAATGTAGAGGATACCGTATGCTTAAAGTGTGGATATATGAGCTCCTATAGGGCGGTGGATATAGAGTCAGAGAGGGACAAGGATGTGAAGTCTCACTCTTTCCAGGTCCCGTAGGTAGTAAAGAAAAAAATCCGAAATCACGCCCTGTAGTTCAAAGTCGCAGGGTTGTTTTTTTTTTTTTCGTGGCAGAGACAGAGAGTTTGATGATGTGGCACAATGACCTCTGTCGCCACAAAATGACAAAAAAAGAAACATGAGTTGTCACTATTGTCCGCCTGCAGGAGAGTGGAGGGGAGCTGCTGCCAAACAAAGGGCTGGAAAAAAGGTTTTTTTTTTGGGAGCGATGTGAAATTCCTCGGATGTGATTTGTGTTTTTTTTTTTTTTCTTTTTTTTTTTAGTACGGAGCAAACCTACTGTATCCTGCCCGGTATAAACTGGCCTGGAAGAGACAAAAAGAAACAACACATCAATAAACAATGAAGTAACAGCGCTGTATTATTCTATGAAATGTACTCTAAACAGTTTGCATTCAAATCGACAAAAGATGCATTTAATGTGACAAATGTGCACTCTTTTTTGTTTAACTCACTTGCAATGTGAGTGCAATGTCCTGTTGAGGACACACAAAAAAGAAAGGCCTATGGTGGATCCAAACATAACTTAACATGTGCAGACCCCATGCATCCACTTGCATTACCCTGAAAATACAGAGGGTGCCGTGCATCTTAAAAGTATAAAGTAGTGTGTTTTGTGCAGAGTGTTTGTCAGTCAACTCACCATTGCTCCGACTCCATAAGCAGCGGCGGCTGGATTTAAACCGTGGTACGGGTCTGTAGTGTACACTCGGCCGTAACTAGGGAACACAACAGACAGGAAGTTACACATTTTGGTTAAAGAAATGAAGACAAAACAACTCTCCCTTCCTTTTTTTTCAAAGTATTGATCATGTTTTTTATTTTTCTTCATTGTTTTGTTTGTTTACTTATTGCATGTATGTGCAAGTATGCATGTATATATACAAGTATAACTGCACTTGTCAGGGACCAAGCAGTACGGCAACAGGACACAGGAGTGGTTTGAATAAACTGGGTTTTTTATTTACCCAAAAATCCAAACAAGACATCATAAACCAATCATTTCTAATAACCAAGCTTATAAAAGAGGTCAACAGAAAATACCTCAAATAAACATGGCAACACTTAACAGGTGTAAACTCAACAAACTGACCTGATACAATGACAAACCAAGGAACCTATATAGTGGCTTTGGCCAAACGCCAAGGAACCTATATAGTGGCTTGGCCAAACCAAGGAACCTATATAGTGGCTTGGACAAACCAAGTTGAAACCAAGGGACACTTAATAGTAACAGAATACACAAAGGACAAACCCCCCTTTGACATGGAAGCATTTTAGTTTGTTTTTAATTGGCTCTCCTCTTTTCCAGACTCACGACAGAATTGTGATCTTTTTAAACTAATTTCCAGTCAACATAATGTGGGCGGATTCAAAGGTCTGGACCCAGGCAACCATCAGAGTCCAAATAAAATTGCTGCAGTAATTGGAAAGAGGAAATCTAATCGAAGGAGAAATGTGGAGAAGTCTCGACGAAAGTGACCTGGTGAACACAAGTGTTGGTGGAAACTTTAACAAAAGTGTGTGTGTGTGTGTGTGTGTGTGTGTGTGTGTGTGTGTGTGCGTGCGTGACCTCACCTGTCGCTGTAGGCGGCGGCTGCAGCGGTTGCCCCGGTTACGGCGGCCGGCTGGGCGTAGCGGTAGGCCGCGGCCGCGAGGAGCAGCAGCAGGATAACCTCCCCTAAACACACACACTGAAAGTAAGAGTTAATAGTGTGTGTGTGTGTGTGTGTGTGTGTGTGTGTGTGTGTGTGTGTGTGTGTGTGTGTGTGTGTGTGTGTGGGGGGGGGGGGGGAGACACCTGGGCCAAGGTGTGGGGATGATGGGGCGCCGTATAGAGGTGGAATATACTGACATCTCATTATAAGAAATATTAGAGATATGAGATATTTGTGACTTTTTATAGAAATGTAACGAATAATAATATAATAATAATCGAATTCTGGAGATATTACACCATGATGACTGTATGGTTTTACTCTGTGCGATATCTCATGCACAATGCAAAGGTTAACGTCTAGAAAGTAATATAGTTATGCAGTTATAGGCGACATAACTTGTATTAAATACTAAAAAAATATTCTGCTTGAAGACACATTTGTTAGCTTTTAGAATTTAAAAAAACCAAAGTGATTTCTCATTGAAAAAATGATGCTAGCCTAACCAAACAAACGCCATCACGGCACCGCTCTACAACCAAAAATGTAATATTTTCCTCTATTTTTAGGGCGATAACGTCATAAAAAAAGTAGCTAAATCCTAATAAATGTACATTGTAGTACAGCCCTTAGTAAAGAAAACGCCCAAAACCTGTTTATCATACATATAGACTAGATTATATACATTCACAAAACCAATTCAGTGTCAGTATATTGCATTTCTATAGGGGGGGGGGGAGGGGGGGGGTTATCAGAGAGACAGAGGGAGGAAATTGAACTGTCGGGGTCGCGTTGGATTGTATTATTATTATTACTAAAGGGAGAAAAAGGGGGAGGTAAATCAGGGGGAGACACAGTGAGAGTGTATAGAAAACCCTATGTCATTACAGGACATGTCAAGAGAAGGGACACATATTTATGACATTTGTTGTTATTGTTATTTGTGTTCTTTTAAATGGAACTCAGGGGAAAAGAGAGGAAAATGTGGGACACAACACTCACACACGACGCACGCACGCACGCACGCACGCACCATGGAAGCCAGCGTTCATAGAGACAGGTGTTATTAACAGAGAGAGAGAGCAAGGGATTCTGAGGTAATAGTTGGATCAGTGTGTCTGCATGCAGTAGACACATGCTTCAGTTGTTATCCAGGGATTCATTCAGGAAGAGGACCGTGTGCTCAGAGTATTCAGTATCTCACATACAGAGCTAATGCTAACCTCTCTGCATCAATTGTCAAAAATGTTTAAAGAGATGATGTCAGGGGCTGATTGTTTACTATAAACATCTTTGGGTCTAATTTAAACAAAAAATATGACAATTTGAATTTTTTTTTATTTTTTTTTGTGTGAGTGAAAAGTAGGGGCATAGTCATTGGGACTGTCCGAGCATCTTTCTCTACACAATAATTGTGACTAAAAGTGTATTTGATAATGATATTATTGCAATATCTATAGAAACCTAGAAATCACGTGATCTTACAGGTTAAGGCTTAAGTTACATTTGGATCATATTAAGACGTAGCAGATGTTTAAAAACCCACTCTAAACGTATTTAATTTGACATGTTCCACCGCTATGCTGGATCTGCGGACGTTTATTACACCTTTAAACTGGTGTTTTTGGCCCAAAAGAGAACAAAATAAGATGTTTCTCTAAAAGAATCCGACCAGACAAACTAGTAGGGGGAAATGTGCACACTGTAGTTGAGTTAGTAGAAGGAGACAGAAAGCAGTGAGCTATGAAAGCCAACATGAACTCAAAGCAGTGGTCACAACCATGTTCCAGAGGAGGGGGAACAGGAAGAAGAAACACACTGAGGGTGACCCTACCTGAGGCAACCTTGGGACTAAGGACTGAGTCCTGAACACTAGTCTAATAGAGAGAACAGAAACAGCTGTTGTCAACCTGGATACACACACACGCTCGCTGACACACATGTTCACACACACACACACACACACACACACACACACACACACACACACACACACACACCACACACACACACACACACACACACACACACACACACACACACACACACACACACACACACAACACCACACACACACACACACACACACACACACACACACACACACACACACACACACAGGATTTCCTAAATACCGAGGTCCAAACATGCTAGGGGGGTTCGGGGAGACCCCCCTATATGTGTGGGATTGTAATGATCTAGCTGGTGCTTTTGAAGTCCTGTGGGGGGGGTCACACATTGGATAATATATTGATTTCAACCATGTCAGTGGGTCTGCAGGCATACATTATTTTTGAAAGTGGAATACATAAGAATCAATTGATTGTTGCTATTATTGATCTGGGACATGCAGAAAGAGCTGAAATGAAAACATTGTGAACATCAGTTTCCACTTTCTCTCTCCTTTCCATAACCTGCAGCCTCTCCTCCATCTTCTTGAGTC
>NC_136906.1:5861016-5914584 GCF_949606895.1 Notothenia rossii
ATGAAGAAGAGGGGACACATGTTGATGTAGAAGAGACATGGAGAAGAGGGGACACATGTTGATGTAGAAGAGACATGAAGAAGAGGGGGACACATGTTGATGTAGAAGAGACATGAAGAAGAGGGGACACATGTTGATGTAGAAGAGACATGAAGAAGAGGGGACACATGTTGATGTAGAAGAGACACGAAGAAGAGGGGACACATGTTGATGTAGAAGAGACATGAAGAAGAGGGGACACATGTTGATGTAGAAGAGACATGAAGAAGAGGGGACACATGTTGATGTAGAAGAGACATGAAGAAGAGGGGACACATGTTGATGTAGAAGAGACATGAAGAAGAGGGGACACATGTTGATGTAGAAGAGACATGAGAAGAGGGGACACATGTTGATGTAGAAGAGACATGAAGAAGAGGGGACACATGTTGATGTAGAAGAGACATGAAGAAGAGGGGACACATGTTGATGTAGAAGAGACATGGAGAAGAGGGACACATGTTGATGTAGAAGAGACATGAAGAAGAGGGGACACATGTTGATATAGAAGAGACATGAAGAAGAGGGGACACGTGTTGATGTAGAAGAGACATGAAGAAGAGGGGACACATGTTGATGTAGAAGAGACATGAAGAAGAGGGGGCACATGTTGATGTAGGAGAGACATGAAGAAGAGGGGACACATGTTGATGTAGAAGAGACATGAAGAAGAGGGGACACACATGTTGATGGAGAAGAGACATGAAGAAGAGGGGGCACATGTTGATGTAGGAGAGACATGAAGAAGAGGGGGCACATGTTGATGTAGAAGAGACATGAAGAAGAGGGGACACACATGTTGATGGAGAAGAGACATGAAGAAGAGGGGGCACATGTTGATGTAGGAGAGACATGAAGAAGAGGGGACACATGTTGATGTAGAAGAGACATGAAGAAGAGGAGACACATGTTGATGTAGAAGAGACATGAAGAAGAGGGGACACATGGTGATGTAGAAGAGACATGAAGAAGAGGAGACACATGTTGATGTAGAAGAGACATGGAGAAGAGGGGGCACATGTTGATGTAGAAGAGACATGGAGAAGAGGGGACACATGTTGATGTAGAAGAGACATGGAGAAGAGGGGACACATGTTGATGTAGAAGAGACATGGAGAATTGGATTTTGCACAATAGGTGACCTTTAAAGTTGCTTTGATGCTCTTATGAAATCTCAGAGGTGTGCTTTGGTTTCTAGTTGAGCAGATATGGAGCGGGTATTTCCTCTTGTTCAGCTTCATCATCATCATCATCATAGTAAGAAAAGCCATTAACCAATCAATGCTGCTTTGATCTGAGCAGTCACGAGTCGACCCCATTAGCCAATCACAGCACGGCAACAACATGCACAGTACACACACTGATGGACAAAACACACACGTTAACGGGGAATAATTCTGTGACTGCTTCTGCATAACGGCTCGATGTGCTTTGTGTGTGTTTATGCTAATCTGCTGATGGCTTGGTATCTGCGGGGTTTTATTCAAATGAAGCTCGGATGGTGCAATCCCATCAGAGCTGAAGAGCTTAAGAACTGAGTGTGACAGAGGGAAGGGATGTGAAGTGTGAATGATGTGTGAGCACGAGCCACTGTATTAAACAGAGAGCGGGGGAAGGATTCTGTGAAGTGGTATTCATGGGGTGTTCCTCAATAGATTTACAGGCCACTGAACAAAACAATTGATCCTGACTTTTAGTACTTCTCAAATGTGTTAAAACACTCAGTGCAGATACAGGGCAGCTACAGGGCAGTGTCTGAAGTCAATAACTCTCATAGTTCTGATTTCACCATCAGCGGCTAAAACACACTTTGAATTACGCATTTTAGAATTATTATCTTTATCAATACTAACACAGATTTGTACATATTTATTGCGGTTATATATTATTATAAATTTGCATATTTTACTTTACTTTTATTCTATTTTTTTATTTCACATTTTTACTTAATTTTTTTAAATTGTATAAATGTTTAAAATATTGTCTAACATTTTTTTCACATTCTTACTCAACTGGATTGTTTATATTAATATTTACATTTTATCTTATTCTTTATCCTTTTATAGCACTTTTTCTCACATTTTTTATATTAATATTTGTATTCTATTTAATTTTTAATTAAATTATTATTATATACATTTTTCTTTTAGATGGTATTTAAATCTTTTCACATTTTTACTTAACTGGATTGTTTCTAATAATATTTACATTTCATCTTATGCTTTATCCATTTATAGCACTTTTTCTTCATATTTTTTATATTTATTTAAGTCTTCTTTTAAGTCTGTTCTTACCCAGGGTATGTAGGCATGGCGGGTTGAGGCACGGCGGCTCGCACAGCGCTGTAGACGGGTCGGCCGCGGCCTCTCAGGTGAGCCCCGCGAAACGCTGCCGCTGCTGTGGTGGCTGCTGCCGCTGCTGAAGAGTAGGGGAACCCTGGGACTGAAGGGGGGGGGGGGGAGAGAGAAAAGCAGGTGATTTAGAGAAGAAGGGAGATATATGTAGGGGGGAGAAACATGCTAATTAGGCATTGATACCAGAAGCTGCATTGTTGCTTTCTGGGACCTTTTTTTTTGAAAAATAAGCTTAAGTCTGAGCTTCCTCAAAGTTACTCTATGGGACTTTTATTTTGAAAAATAAGCTTAAGCCTGAGCTGCCTCAAAGTTACTCTATGGGACTTTTATTTTGAAAAATAAGCTTAAGCCTGAGCTGCCTCAAAGTTACTCTATGGGACTTTTATTTTGAAAAATAAGCTTAAGTCTGAGCTTCCTCAAAGTATAAAGTTACTCTGTGGGACTTTTATTTTGAAAAATAAGCTTAAGCCTGAGCTTCCTCAAAGTATAAAGTTACTCTATGGGACTTTTATTTTGAAAAATAAGCTTAAGCCTGAGCTTCCTCAAAGTATAAAGTTACTCTGTGGGACTTTTATTTTGAAAAATAAGCTTAAGCCTGAGCTTCCTTAAAGAATAAAGTTACTCTATGGGACTTTTATTTTGAAAAATAAGCTTAAGCCTGAGCTTCCTTAAAGTATAAAGTTACTCTGTGCGACTTTTATTTTGAAAAATAAGCTTAAGCCTGAGCTTCCTCAAAGTATAAAGTTACTCTATGGGACTTTTATTTTGAAAAATAAGCTTAAGCCTGAGCTTCCTTAAAGTATAAAGTTACTCTGTGGGACTTTTATTTTGAAAAATAAGCTTAAGCCTGAGCTTTCTCAAAGTATAAAGTTACTCTGTGGGACTTTTATTTTGAAAAATTTGCTTAAGCCTGAGCTTCCTCAAAGTATAAAGTTACTCTAGCCTAGGGGAATTTTATTTTGAAAAATATGACTTTTCCTGAGCTTCCTGTAAGGATTTGGTGAGTCTATGGGGCTTTTATTTTGAAAAACATTCCTCTTTCTGAGCTTCCTGTAAGGATTTGGTGAGTCTATGGGGCTTTTATTTTGAAAAACATTCCTCTTTCTAAGCTTCCTGTAAGGATTTGGTGAGTCTATGGGGCTTTTATTTTGAAAAACATTCCTCTTTCTGAGCTTCCTGTAAAGACACAGCCATCTATTGGGATTTTTATTTTGAAAACATGCACCTTGCTGAGCTTCCTTGAAGGATATAGTATCTTTATGTGGCTTTTATTTTGAAAAACATCTCTTTCTGAGCTACGCGAAGGGATAGTAACTCTATGGGGCTTTTACTCTGAAAAACACGTCACTTTCTGGTAAAAAAATCACTTTTAAACTTCCTGTAGAAATACAGTAACTTAGTTTTTTGGTTTCCTGAGCTTTCTATCAGGAAACAGGACCTTTATTTTGAAGTAGGAAAGGGCACTGCTGACTCTACAGAATAATAGACTGCGTGTCGTTCGGCAGTCACACATAATTAAGGAGAAAAGGGAGAAGGGGAATAATCCAATTGCTGCCTTGAGGCCTTGATATCAATAAAAGTGTCAGAGAGGAGAAATGCCCGGCAAGCAGAGCATTAATATAAATTAAAGATTGGAATGTGATTAAAATGTAAAGTAGGCAGTGGAGACAGAGAGAGTTAGTAGTTACCTGCGTAGATCTCAGGTGCGTACATGGCTCCCATCATAGGACTCAATTTCCACCCCGCTGACATTCACAAAGAGAGAGCATCGTTAAAATGGGCAGTTTGGAAAGAGCACAGTATTTATCATTTACACACACTTTTCTCTACACCTACAATGCAGTTTTCTTTGGCCCTATTTGGATGGTTTTCATCGTTCACCAGCTACTTAAAAAGCCACTTTAATCACGGCGACAGAAGAGGAGATACGGGATGAGCGCCTCAGAGCAGCGATGCTTTCAAATCTGGATTTTGATTGAGGCTGAGCGCTTCCTCTTCTTCATTACACAGATTCCCTCAGCCACACTAACTCTGAAGCTCTTCCAGGTGGTATGCAAAGCAGGGAGGCACGGATACACACGTAGTATTGGCTAGATGATATTTGAACCACTCTTTTTAGCATTTCTAAGCAACATTTAATTAGGATTTGACATTGTATTAGAAACTAGCTTAATAAAACGGTATATATTAATAGCAACTATAGCTGTGTGCAACTACATTGTAGTGTGTTATACACAAGCTAAATAGGGGGACTTCAAGACATGATTATGAATACAATACATGTCAGTGAAGTCATTATCTATCACTGAATGAACAAGAACAATGGTCAATTAGTGAATAACACATTGCAATATAATACAGGCTTCACTTTCAATTAAACAACAATAGTTTGTTAATATTTTTCCAAATTGAACTGCAGTGCTGCACGGAAACTCCTAAGACTAGATCTGACAGTAAATCATCACAGTATCGTATTGGAAATGAACATTCGAAGCAATAGATGGATGGATAATCTGAGCTCAATTTGAGAGTGAACCGTCGTCATGGCTGGTAGGTGGTGTTAAAAATAATCAAATATAAAATAAACTCCTTGATATTGTGTTTGCTGACGGCCTTACATAATGTGGTCTGCAGCTGCGGGAGGAAACACTGATTGTGTGTTTTTCATCTGCCTCTCGCTGTGAACCTGATGCTGTTTGGATTACTAGTGTGTGTGTGTGTGTGTGTGTGAGTGTGTGTGAGAGAGAGAGAGAGAGAGAGCGAGAGAGAGCGAGAGAGAGAGCGAGAGAGAGCGAGAGCGAGAGAGAGAGCGAGAGCGAGAGAGAGTGAGAGAGAGAGCGAGAGAGAGCGAGAGAGAGCGAGAGAGAGGGAGCGAGAGAGAGAGAGCGAGAGAGAGGGAGCGAGAGAGAGAGAGCGAGAGAGCGAGAGAGAGAGCGAGAGAGAGAGCGAGAGAGAGAGCGAGTGAGAGAGAGAGCGAGAGAGAGCGAGAGAGAGAGCGAGAGAGAGAGCGAGAGAGAGAGCGAGAGAGAGCGAGAGAGAGCGAGAGAGAGGGAGCGAGAGAGAGAGAGCGAGAGAGAGAGCGAGAGAGAGAGCGTGCGTGCGTGCGTGCGTGTGTGTGTGTGTGTGGCCTAGCATTACTATACTGGTGGGGACCTAAATCTGTTTACAGTCACGTGTGGGGACTCGCCTCCCTTATGGGGACATAATGGAGTATTAATTTTAGGGTGAAGACTTGGTTAGGTTAAGGGTTAGGGTTAGGCATGTGTTGGTTATGGTTAAGGTTAGGAGAAGTCTGTAGGAAATGCACGTAAGTCAATGTAATGTCCCCTGAAATGATGTATACATGGTGTGTGTGTGTGTGTGTGTGCGTGTGTGTGTGTGTGTGCATGCGTGCGTGCGTTACCGTTACCGTAGGGCAGCGCGCTGAGGGCCGCCTCTCCGTTAGGAAACGGGCTGACCATTTTCTTGTTGGTCATCACCCGGGCTGTGGCATTGTTCACCTGAAAGAGGAGAGGACGGTTAAACACCAGAAAACTCAACAAATAACAACTAAATAACGCAAAGGGCTACGTCACGAGGCTGAAGTGTGTGTGTGTGTGTGTTTAGAAGTAATAATATATTAACCGTGTTTGCTAACATGCGCTCGTAGTGTGATTGTCTTTATTTTGTATATTTCTTGGTACACTCACGTATTATACTTGTACAAACATATTTTAATATTTTATCTTTTATTTCACATTTCCATTGTATGTTTATGTTAATATTATTATATTATTGCACTTTTTACTTGAACTTCTTATGTTTAAATAAATATTATTATTATATTTTTGTTTATTCCACATTTTACTTAACATTTTAACTTTGCTTCTTATTTTTATAAATATATAGTTAATGTATTTGATTTGATCATTTATAGTAGTTACATTTTAACTTCTTATGTTTTAATTTATATATTATTTTGGTCCATTTTATTATTTTATTCTATATTATTGCACATTTCATTTTTGACTTTTTTTCTTTTAAATTCATTTTTGTATTTTATCTTTGCTCTAAAAAAACTGTCACAAAACCCTAATTTTCCCCATTTCCCATCAGTTGTATGACACGCCTGCTCCTATATAAACCTATAAAGCAGAATATGTAGTTTTTTGAAAAGACACATGTAACATCTAAGATGGCTGCTAGCTCGTTTGTTGTTCTGTGTTTGTGCGTTAAAGTGGGTCGGGCTGTTAGGGGGGGTTTTAGTCCTCATGCAATTAAGAAGCGAGTTGCCCATCAGAGATTTGATGATTCATTGTGGGCAGATATTAATGTGGCCACGGGGGACTCTGGTTATATTGCAGCCGTAAATTGCAGCAAAAGAAACGCCGCTGTACTTTTATTATTTTGCATGCTCAGGTGTTTTATTTATATTTGATTTTTTAGGCGCGTGTGCGTCTTCTACGCCTGACATTTCAGTCTAATGCTCGGGCTTTCAATCCAAGATGGCCGATAATCTCCTCTCTGAGCTTCAAAGGCTCCCTTGATCTTCCTTTGATGGGTTTTAAGAGAAGGAGATTGTAGCTCTGTGTAAAAAGCCGTACTGTCGCAGTGTTGAAGCTCTACATCCGAGTGTGGAGAGAGATTAATGACCTTTTTGGCTCGATGAGGGGAGAGTGTGTGAGAGAAGGAAGGACTGAGGAATACACACACACACACACACACACACACACACACACACACACACACACACACACACACACACACACACACACACACACACACACACACACACACACACACACACACACACACACACACACACACACACACACACACACACACACACACACACACACACACACACACACACACACACACACACACACACACACACACACACACACACACACACACACACACACACACACACACACACACACACACACACACACACTAAGGAGACCATTAAGGCATCGACTGCAATTCGCACCGGCTCCCTCGGTGAGTCATGTTCTTTATCTGCAGAGCTCCATTCACATGGAAATGAAGTTTACCTCATTTTTCCCTCATTGCAAATGACAAGGTCAGTGGCAAATGATTCAATTAGCTTAGCATGGTTAGCTATCTGACACGACTGTCCGCGGGTGTCTGAGTGGAGACATTTGGAAATGTGTGTAATTCATCAAATTAATGATTTTTTGGTGCCAATGGGAAATGATTTCAGGACTCATTAAAAGTTTTGTATTGACTGGTAACTTTTAGGAGTCTAGCCAGAGAGGATTTTCAACCAAATAGGCACATTAGTAGCAGCACCATTGGTACAAAAATGGTAAACACTTCCTGTGTGCTAATGTATGTATGTTTTATTTTGCTAGTTTAGCATATTAACACAGTTAAACATATTTAGCAATAGGAACATTTGTTACCTAGGGTTTTCGCTAAGTGACGTTAGCTTGAAATTATGAAAGTTTTATGGTAACAACATATATTATTTAGCTAGCATTAGATATTTAAACAGCTAATGAACCTATTTTATAATTGGGACAATTAGTTAGCTTGAGTGTTTTCGGAGGTTAGCTGACATTAGCTTAAATAGTTTCCAGTTTTAAGTTAATGTCATATTTTATTTGAGCTAGCATTAAATATTTACACAGCTAAGGAACATTAGTCAGCTAGGATGTTGGAGGTTGGATTTGTGTACATCTTGTAAGAGTTGTTTGTAAAAGAATAAATAAGACAAATTGATCAATAATAAAGTACGTTTTCTTCTGATTTGACGGTCTGATAAATGTGTTATTTGCAATTAATGAAATACGGTCGACAGGATCACATGCAAATCAACAGAATATGGAAGGCAGATCTCAAAGTGTTAATAATTAAGAAAACATTCAGCCTCTCTCATCCCACTTAACCCTCCCAAGTCCAGCCTGAATCATAAACCGGGACAAAGTGAAGTCACATTTCCATATGAAACCAAACTTGTGGGGTTTACATACCTAAAAAGAAATATTCCAAAAATAAAAAAAATACAAAAGGGAGAGAAAGAGGGGGTGCAAAAACATTTTTTTGGACAAAATTAATAATCGTATAACACAGAAATTACACGCAGCCAAATATGGGCGCAACACATGACCAAGAGTGAGTAACAAACCAAAAAAAGTAAAAAATTCAGCCAATCAGCAAGCGTCGGATGCAGCATAGAGACCAATCAAAACGATCGCAGCACTCCCACATCGAACACATACGAGACAAAGATGGGACAGGTAAGTTAAGAGGAAGGGATGCAGGTGAGAAGTAAAGAGACAGAGCCAGTCCATATACAAAAAAAACCAGGAGAACATTAAGATGGAGTGAAGAGAAAAAAGGGAGAAAGATGTACATGAGCAACACAAAAAAATAACAATTACCGTTTAAAAAAACAAAAAACATGTATCCCAAGGTGCATCATTCAAATAAAGCAATTAGATTTGGTGACCATTCTCCTGAAATCTCATTGTATGTGGTGGGTTGAGAAACAGAGCACCAAAGGATGGAGGGAACAGAGAAGAGTGAGAGATACGAGATAAGAGAGAGAGAGAGAGAGAGAGAGAAAGAGTGAGAGCAATCCTCATTCCCAAAAAAGGAGAGAAATCAAAGAAACATGAGACACTTTGCCAGGCATTATAACTGTGTGTCACAAACTAAGGACCAGAACACTACGACTACCACTACGACTACTAGTACACAGACAATCCACTACAAGAAAAACCAAACCAAAAAGAAAAAACTAAACAAAATGGCAGCATAATAAGAGACCCAAACACAGTACGGTAAACCCCATATCGGTTTAGAAATGCATATGGTTACACAACACTGGCAACACTGATTTGACCACATTTGGAGCAGCGTAGTTAATTTTTTTAAGCTGTAAATTAACTAAAAAATTCGAATTTACGAGATAATTTTTTTTTTTTTATTCTACTAAATGTACCCCTTTAATCTCAGAGAATATCCACATTTCTTTCTTGTCAATGTATGATAATTACTTGGAGCAGAATGTACAATTAATTTGCAAAGACACTGCTAAATAAGACTAGGACTGATATTTAAAAAGTCTAATGGTGTATTAAAGCCATTATTTGTTCGTTTTTAAGAACCTGGGACGAAGATAGTTTCGTGAAAAACATCTGAAATTTACAAGAAAAAAAGAGATATTCTCATATTTTTTTCTTGTACATTTACCATTTCAAGTGTATCCATGATTTTTCTCACTTAAATGTCCAATATTTATCTGAAAGATTCTTAAATTAGGCTACCTAAAATTGCCCTAATCAACCGCCTCCAAGTCAAAACGGGATATTCTGTATCTGCAATACGGTTAGCCCGGATGCTAGCTAGCTACATGTCGTACATTAGCTCAAAGCTTCATACTTAAACCTTTGATATATTTTCTTTTTGCCCATTGGCTATTATTGGCCAATATATACACTAAGCTTAAAGCAGGCAGGTCAATAAACTAATACAAATTCAAAACCAGAGCAGCGTTATTTGCCCTGAAGCTCAGGCGCCTGCATTCACTCAAAGCAAATCGTAGGAAGCAACAAGGAGCAAAAGCTTCATTTCAATTTCTGTTGATTGTTTTTTTTTTTTTGGTTATTGTTATTAATCAAGAAGACTAGATATACACATTGGAGTCCAAATGGAGAATTAATCAGATGGATTGTGGATAGCCGTGTCATTGCATAGAGGAGGGTGATTACATTCGGTCATTCCCAGTGAGGTGTTAATGACATGGTGTGAGGGAGGGACGGAGGGGGGGCATGTGGAGATAATATTACCGCTAAAATAATCGTTGAAAGACGCTGTGTCTGTTTGTGTGTCTGTGGTGCTGTGTGTACTCGTAAAATAACAAACAATAATATCTATCTGTCAGCAGATCACTATACTGACTAATATTGCAAATACTGTACAAACTACTTTATTAAATGCCCATTTTTGTTCAGGGGTAGGGTGGGAAAAGGGAGGGGAGGGGTCAGTTCAGTGATAGGTGTTTGTACACAACTTACCGTTGCCGTAGAAACAGCGAGTGGTTACCGTGGAGACTGACAACAACACACAGAAGTCGTCAGGGAAACAGAAAAAATATAATAAATAAAGGAACAAATAATCCTTTAGGAACAAAAGAAACCTAAACGATATCTCCCCCACCCCCTTCCCAACTGCTTTTTCTCATCGTGAAATAAAAACCCTGGTAGCAGCAGTGTTACAGCTCAGAATGGAGTATAAGAGGAAGAGGAGGAAGAGGAGGAGGAAGAAAGAGGAAGGAAACGGAGAGAGAGGATGCTAGCTCCCGATGACTAACCGAGCTCAGAGCATCATTAACAACGATCAGAGCAGTGACAGGAAGTTATTCGGTGCTCGAGAGACTGAAAAGGAGAATGGAAATGTGGGGCAACCTCATCTTTAAATCAAATCTAGCCTAGTGAGTGCACTGAGAAGCAGCGAATTGGAATACTTCCAAGAAAAGTGAGAAGAAACAAATTCACAACCCAACAGCCTTCTTCTTAACAGCAGTATTTAGCTAAAAGAGGCCCTGTTATGCTTATTTCCAGGTTCATATATATATAGCCGCTTTCACACCAAGTACTTTGCCGTACTTAGTTCCCAGCACTTATGGCGCATTTCCACTGCAGCGTGTAGCCCCGTTTAAGCGTCCTTAATTGTCCTCAAGCGGCCAGGCCAGTTTTTGGTCCTTTTCCCTCTTTTTCCGGCCCCATAAAATCGTGGTTCTATCAGGCCAGGGCCAAGGCTGAACTAGTGACGTCAACACTCTCGACTGCCGATTGGTCAGAGAGAATCGTCACAAGATCGGCTGCGAGATCATCCCTAGCGTCGCATATATATCTAGAAGCAAGCTTGCAGCATTTTTATACACAGCATTTTTGTAAACGGAGGAGCTACAAAAATCGCAACGTCAAAGAAAAGCACACCGTGGTCGACCGAGGAGGTGACGACGTTCCTACATCTCATTGGCCAAAAAAAAGCCGATCGCCCCGCCTGCACTGCGTTGCTACCACTGGTCCTAAACTGTCATGGAAATGCGCCACGGCCTCGGACGGCCAGCGAGGCAGCCCGAGGCCTGAGCAAGGACGCTTAGGGACGCTTAAACGGGGCTACCCCGCTGCAGTAGAAATGTGCCATTACTTCCCAGCACTTAGTTTTCCCCCAAGGAACTAAGAGCCGATCGCGTTCACACCGGAATAAGTCCCCTGAGGGGAAGATTACGCAAATTAAGCCACTGACGTCAATTCTTCTTCTGCTTTGGGTTTACTGGCAGACCGCAAACAACTTCACGGCGTATACTGCCACCCGTAGTCCCCGGCTGGAAGTCCCAGGAGTTCACCTTCCGAGTAAATCGCCAGAACGCTGACACCTCCTCTTCTCCACCGCTCCCATGTTTTTTTTTGTGTTGCCATAAATTATTCTCTCTCCGTTGGTGCCCGGGGCTAATGCTAATGCTGATAATGCTAATGTCAGCAAATACAATGGCGGCTTCAAAAAGCTTTTCAGAGTTTTACGGGGCGTGGTTTGCAATTCGCCCAGCCAATCAGAAATTGGTACTTTTTTCTCCCGAGGATAGTCCCACCTCTCTAGCAGGCACTAAAAATGGGGGTAAAAGTTCTCATGAACTAAGTTCTCTTTTTGGTGTGAACGCAAAATTCCAGGAACTATCGGAACTAAACGGGAAAAGTACGGGTAAAAGTACTCCGGTGTGAAAGCGCCTTATATGTTGTGCCTCTCCTCTACTGGGACATGTCTCCATGCTTTAATGTTCAAAAAGCTCTTTACTTTTCTCATACTGCCTGTGCTGCAGCACCTTTTTTCACCCTCTGTCTGAAACCAGAGCCCAGTCTGCTCTGATTGGTTAGAGGCTGGCCGGCTCTGTTGTGATTGGTCAACCGCTTAGAGATGTCCCGACCCATAGCCAATCACGTACAATGTGTTGGAGCGCTAGCCAATAGGAGCATGGTGTGTGTGGGAGAGAAACTTCCTTTGGAGGGAATTTAGAGATTATAGCCTTTGCAGACCATTTACATGCACACAAACCTACATAACTACAGGAAAGGAAAACCCCCCAAAAGCATAAAAGGGCCTCTTTAAACTTGGGCAATACATGACTCATTCTTGTGTGTCTAGGTTAGGCCAGAAGAGAAGAGCCCATGTTCAATAAAGTACATTTAATTATCTGTTTTGAACTGAGTGGCAGATTATTCCTTAAAGTGTTTAGCAGTCACCACAAAATAACATACTGAAAGTTGTTTGATAGTCAAACAATAAAGTAAGACGTAAAATCAAAAACAAAACACATGACGATAAATGGAAACAGAATAAGGCAGGTAGAGATGATGGCAAAAAAGAAGTACTTTCAAATTAAACACGAAAGGACAGAAAGACAAACTTGACTGGCAACAAGAGATGAAGAGAAAGAGAGACGACAGACAGAGAGGGTTGGAAAGGGCAAAGTGCAAACTCTCTTTCCCCTTTTCGTTCAACCGTTTCTACATTTCCACTCGAAGCAAACACACATGGATACGCGCACATTTCATTCATGAATCGATCCAAATCATGCAGTAAAAAGAAAGCTTCGATAATAACAAAAACAGAACCAGTCCAATCCAAAGCCAAGGGAAGAAGAAGAAGAATAGGAGGAGGAGGGGGGGTGTCATGACATCGGGACACACGGAAGCTGGTAAGCCTTCAATTTAGGCTATCACCCATCCAACAACTCAAACACAGCTGAACAAAATCGCCCACAAAGTGTATGGAAATGGTTGATTTAGGACCCAAAGTGAGCTGAGGCCAACAGTGTACCATTCAGGAGTGTGAGATGGTTGGTAAAACATGCAGAAACCGGTGACGCTCTTTATTCCCCCCTTTGCATGCAGAGCACTTGTATTCTGCTTTTGAATAAGTCTGACTAAAACTCTGCGCTCGGAGGAACAGTCACTTCCTGTCACACTCGAGCCACACAACCTTAAGAGTTTGTGAGCAGGAGTCTTTAGGGTTCAGCATGGTCTCTTTGCCCGACAAAGCTCCTTATCCTTTGAGGACGTATTCGAGGTCTTTGACGTTGAGTAATTGCTTGGCTTCTGTCCATGCCGTGGCAATACGACACTGAATTTTGCAATAATCTACAGCAAGCAGAGCAGAAAGCTCTCCGGAAGGTCGATGCAAAACGAGGTAGACCTTCTGCGCGCTGTTTGGTGCAGATTAATAATAAAAAAGAAGAAGACGAGGGTTTACGGCTTTATTATGTCTTGCATCCCCAGAGACAATGGAACTATTATTGCTGTAGGTAATTACTTCTGCCAAGGAGGTTATATTTTCGGCTTGGTTTGTTATTCTGCTTGTCTGTCAGGAGGATAACAAGGAAAAAAGTGATTTTCCTGAAACTTGGTGGAAGGGTGAAGCGTGGGCTGAGGAAGAACCCATTACAATTTGGAGCTGATCCCGATAGCAAAAAATAACGTTTCACTTTCATTAACATTGGGAGGAAGCAGCATTAATAAGGTGTCCGAATAATTGTAAAAATGTGTTCTAGACTTGGACAAGCGAACGCCCACTAAAGTTGGAAAAGCATCAGCGAATCAGCGCATTAATCAAACACACCATGTTTTTTCTTTGTAGTGTCCAAGTTGTTTGTTTTAAAATTCTCGAACAAACGAAAGTCGTGAGAACAGCTTCCAAACTCTGGGAAATTGGATCATCTGTGGAGCATCTGGACGCACCATTCTAGTTGCATTGATTACAGTAAATCGAGAACATCTAGACCACATGTGTCAAACTCAAGGCCCGGGGGCCAAATCAGGCCATTGGTGGATTTAATTTCGGCCCGCAGGATAATTTTTAATTACTATTAGATCTGGCCCGCCGGTATATTGCACGCACACCTTCACTCCATCCTGAGGGTCTCCTCAGCTCAGAGCCTGAGCCCAAACATTGATGACCTTGCACCCAAGATGAGATGCCAAGTATCTGAACTAGCATCACAGAGCAGCACACTGAGTTTAATGGATGTTTCCTTCTGCACTTTCTCTCTCACGACAACAGGGCATGTTTGGTTTCTCTTTGAGGGAAATAGTTTTGTTGAAGCTGTTGTTGGCCTGTGGGAAAATGTAATCATAAGAAATGACTCTGGAGAAGCTGCAGATAGAGCCATAAGAAATGAATGAACTGATTATTTCATGTTTAATGTTGTTTTTATTGGCAATCATTTAAGCTTTGTTAGTTCCAGGTTTAATATGTGCAATAAGTTCATTTCAATAAGTTCTGCAATAAACATTGAACCAGTCCGGCCCTCGACTAATACCCATTTTTTTATTTTGGCCCACTGGGTATTTGAGTTTGACCCCCCTGATTTAGACCTTTCCATTGTCATTTATGGAGAAACGACAAAACAATGTTAGTTAATTAGACCACCAGCTGATAAGAGTTGTGGGGAATTTTCAATGGGATGCAATTGTCAGCAAAAAGTCAAATTGGCGAACCATTGACTGCTTTGTTTTTTTTTACCAATTGAGGTCTGTGGTTGCACAAATGAGACCATGCAAGAACCCGTAATGCACTTCCTCTACAGCCAGTATCTGTAGCATAGGAATGAAGCTATGTATCTTTAGCTGGGATGTCCTAACAGTCAAAGTAACACAAGTCAATGACAGCCAACATGTGAGGAGATGTAATGAGTGAGAGCAGCTTCACCATTTGAATATTAGAGCATACGCACAATCATATGAGTGGGTGGAGATGCCTTTATATATAGACCTGTAGGGGTCTATATATAGAATGAATGGTGATGAGATGGGGTAGAGAAGCAGGTAGAGACAAAGTGTAGTTGAGCCACTTACATGGATACATTGGAAGCACACAGGAAACCTGACTTCTTCAAAGCGCAGAGTTTTAATCCAGACAAAGAGAAGGACATTATGCACAAAAATTCCCTTTCTATTTCATGACATGCAGGCTGCTGAGCTGTGAGAATAACGACTAACCGACTCCCATTGGCATGCACAAAGAATGAGAAGTGTCAGCACTCGAGTTGAGTTTCCTTTTTATAAATCATTCCCCATACAACTCTCTCTCTAAAAGCTAGGTCTCAGCCTTTTTTCAGTGAAGAGTGAAGACTAGGAGGCACCCAGGTGCAACTGAATTCATGCCAACTGAACAAATCCCATCACCAATTGAACAAATGGACACACGGATAAACATGCAGGAAAATACATCCAGCTGTGTCACATATCTCCATGATAAAATACCGACCATGCAGCCTACGTCGACTAATCTCATGCCAGTGAACTTCACAGTCACACACAATAACCATTATATACAGTACGCTTTAATTTCAGAGTTTTCTGAATTATTATAGCTCTCATAATTCAACATAACTCTGAAATGAAACGAGCGATTCAAGCGAGAGTTACAACATCTGCCAGAAAGCAGAACCGCCACATGGCAATGCCTCAAATAGAAATGTTTTTTCTCCTCTGTGGAAAGAATGTATAAACACTGATCCAGCGCCAGCCTTTTGTCTCCTTAAGCCCATGCACCATAAACAGACAGAAAGAGACTCTGCCTCCATGCTACACCGCTAGTGGAGGTACAACATGCAACGTGACGCCTGAAAGACAAACTGCTTTATGATTAATCCCACTGACTGATATATCATGCAAAACGTGTGGAGGGAAACAGAGAGTAATGCCAGGGAGGATATATGTTGTGTGTGAGAGACTGATGCAGTGTGAATCAACTCCATCAGTATCCATCAAGCTTGCTGATTGGCTGAGGGCGGAGGGAGATGTTGAACCAGAGGATGCAGGTGGCTGTATTTCATTCACGACCACAGTAAAAAAAAAAAGCTTCATCCGTCATGCAGGAACTGACACACACACACACACACACACACACACACACACACACACACACACACACACACACACACACACACACACACACACACACACACACACACACACACACACACACACACACACACACACACACACACACACACACACACACACACACACACACACACACACACACACACACACACACACACACACACACACACACACACACACACACACACACACACACACACACACACACACACACACACACACACACACACACACACACACAGAAATCACCACAGTAAGCCCATGCAAAAATCCTGGCTTACAGCGACGTTGGTCACAGATCCAAAACTTGCTGATTGACACCCATAAAAAAAACTCACATGCTTCAGTAAACAAACAATGTGTAGGAAACCTTAACATACATGGATTCTACATACGGGAAAAAATCTGCTTGGTGCGTTCACACCGGACGCTAAGCGGAGATTCGCGGCTTTCAGTTGTGTTTACTCGTGTCACTCAAACAAAATGCGCTGGCGTGGAGGCGGGGCTTATCTATTATCTACATGTAGATCCCATCAACAGTACCTACCTAAAGACTGCAGATGGAAATGAGCCATTAGCTATAATCTGGCATAATTAATCTCTTCTGTTTTTTGAGATTAATGTATTTGTATGCATGGTCCTTATTGAAATAAATACATAATATTACAACAAAATGAACATAACTTGCCTCGATTTAATTGTAATAATAGAATCAAAAAGACAGGCGAAAAACTTGGATTGGTTCGATCAGGCTATGCTAACATGTGGCTACTCCGTACAGACTCAAAATAGAAGCGACTGTATTCGACTAGAGACAGTCTGTGGTTTGTAGATTTATAAACACAGATACACGACTTTCTGATTCAACAACGTCAGCGACAGCAGGGAGAGATTCTCTCCGCTAATTGGCTTTATTTAATTTGAATGAAGCTGAATGATGAACAGATGATTGCTTCGTTAGCGCTGCCCGGAACGAATTTGCGTCTATATCCCTGCATTGACTTGACATGTAATCGCGACGCTCAAAACATTCGCTTCGTGTCCGATGTGAACGCACCTAAAGAATCCAGACTGGAGAACATGCGCCGTGATTCCCAGCATGCGGCTGTTGCAGAGCCAGAAGCTTGTCACAACCACTTAGCACCGTGGGGAGAGAGGGGAACACAGAAGGATTTCTACTCTAAGGAAAAGGGGGGGGGAAATAAAGACGGCAATCTGCCATGCATTATCCTTCCACTGCGTTCCTCTCCGAGCCCTCCGGTGCCCACACACATCATTCACATGTTGCGATAAAAAAAACATCAGTGTGGCTACGAGTCGAGTGAGAGCGAAGGAAAAGCTTAATGTGAAAAACAAAAGCTGCAGAGGAAAAGTACCCAGCATGCCTTATGTAGTGTTCTTGCACCCCCACCACAAAAACAAAAACAAAACAAAGTCTTTTAATTAAAAAAAGAATGGGTCCAGGGAGTGGGAAACCAGTGGGCCGCATCAGAGCATATCACTACAGGGAGGGTGGGAGCTAGATAGCAGTCAGTGATCAAGCAGAATTACGAGAAGATAGAAGAGAGGAAGAAGGAGGAGGAGGAAGAGGAGGAGGAGGAGGAGGGAGGGAAATTACCTCAATCTTACGACCTTCCACCAACGTGCCGTGGAGCTTTTCCCGGGCTCTCTCTGCGTCCACGCCGGTCTCAAACGTCACGAAGCCGAAACCCTGCGGAACATAACAGATCGTGTTGGTGGGGAGGAAGTCAATCTAGTCACGTAAGATCAATTGTTTTGGCACGTAGGTTCAACACCGGCCTCGAACGCGTCGTATCTTTTAAGATTCTGAATGGTCATCAAAAAACTATATTCAAGAACGTTTTGATTTATACAAAAGAAGCTAAATATTACATTTGATGGACAATTATCCTACACACTGTTAAACAGAAGATCACAATAAACACCAGTTTTGTTCATTAAAACCACAATATTCCTATAAAATGGCAAAAAAACACTCAAATACTCTCAAAAAATTGCTGTGTTTTTGTGTAAAAGTATTACAAAGTGTGAAATACACGTTACAGCTAACATGGAGTCAGAACTGTCGAGTAGTTTCAGGGAATAAAAAATCATCAGTGCACTTACCTTTGAGCCCCTCTCATTGAAAATAATCTCTACATCCAGAATCTTCCCGTATTGCTGCAAACACATGAAAAGGGAAGACGTTAGCAAAGAAGTATCAGCAGAGAAAACAGTCATCTTTGAGTTGTGTAAGATATCTGGTGACAGTGTGTGAGTTACAACACAAGGTGTCACTGTTACACAACTGCACACATTTCAATGAGTTTCCTTCCATGTCTTTGCATTGAAACACAGACATGTAGCAAGAAGACGGACTCTGTTACTCAAGTGAAACGTACTTAAATAGAAAATATGAATATTCCCGTCAGCATTTCTTAAAAGTGATGCCTTTGGTGGCAGTGGCTCAGTCAGTAGGGGCTTGGACTGGGAGCTGTAGGGTCGCCGGTTCAAGTCCCCGACCAGACCTAAAATATGGAGTGTGGACTGCTACTTGGAGAGGTCCCAGTTCACCTCCTGCCCTGCCGTGGTGCCCTTGAGCAAGGCACCGGACACCCCCTCACTCCCATTGCTCCCCGGGTGCCGTGCAATAGCTACCCACTGCTCCTAGTACTAGACTCCTGGGACTAGGATGGGTAAAAACACATTTCACTGTGTGTGCTCTGCTCTGCATGTGAGACCATTAACGTTTCATGCCTCCCAATTCTCTCTCTCTCTATTCTCTTGAATGCAGTGTATAACATTTGGAATCTTATAAAAAAAAGAAATGAAACAAATTAAGTGAAGCAATAAACGTATTAAAACATGAACAATTAGTTGATTATTATTTTTATTTTTTTAATTCTACCAGAAAACTGCACATAACTCGACTGATATTGTCCCACTCACGCTAACACAAATGCTGACACATAGCGGGCAGTTGTCCCCTTAAAGCAGCAACCAAACACCCATGAGGGTCTCTCCTTTGTGGTAGTTCTGTCATTAAACCCCCTCGTGAGCAGGTGGTCCCGCGGGGCGTCTAGACTGATTTATTGTCGCTATAAAAAAAAAAAAAAAACATTCTCCACTTTCTTACCCCAAACATCTGCCTGAGGTCGGGGTCCCGGAAGCGGAAAGGGATGTTTGAGACGTGGAGGCGTTTGGGGGTCCCTTTGGCCTCCGAGGGGTCTCCCACAGATCCGCCTGAATCTCCTGATCCACACTGCACCCCCGCCTCACCCTGAGACACCTCGTCCGTCTTACCCTGTAGGGGGGAGAGAGGGAGAGCACATTTGAATTTATTAAACACATTTATTATCAGCCTTCTCCTGCATAATAATACTTCATTCATCTCAACTTTTTCTATTTCTCTGGGTTTTTTCTTGTTTTTTTAAATACATATTCTAGTTCATGTTCAAAAAGTATGTTATTTATTGTCTTGTAAAGAAAACATGTTATTCTTGCTTTTGTTTAAAATGCTTTTGTATAGATGTCGTAGTTGTACAAAGCTTTGTATGTCATTACAGTTTTGCCAATAAAGTTATTTGAATGTAATTGAATAGAGTGTGGCTTGTGAGTCAAAGCTATTGTATACCTTCTTTTTAATGTAACCCTAATGGAAAGGATGCAGAATTTACGAGTGCACAATGCAGAGAAGCTATTAGCGTACAGTTTTGATATCAAGTAATACAATTATCATTTCCACTGCATCTTAAAAGGAAATGTGATTATGGAGCCAGCTCTGTGAGCCTGTACTTAGCTGCAGTATGTACAGCTGTGTCACCATGCTAACATGCTAACAAAGACAATGCTAACATGCTTTTGATTAGCAAGTAGCTTATCAAAATGTATGTGGCTCAAAATCACACGTTGCACATTTGTATCAGATGTTAGTTTTTCTGAAGATCAACAAAACATAAATGACATAAAAAACATTTACAACAAAACTATGTTTACAATCTTAGTTTGACTTATTAGCATGCTAACAATTAAAGCTATTAAAAGTGGTAACGTGAACCGTTACCTTGGTTGTGATTGGCTAATGGTTACACAAGCCAAAACATCGTTATGACATCATAAAGTGGCCAAAATCTGATCAGCTCATTTTCAGACAGGTTTTTATAGAAATGGATCAAAAAGAGAGAGAATCTTTGTTCCTGAAACTTTCAGAGTCTCTTTACACAGAGGGGACACATGTTGATGTGGAAGAGACATGAAGAAGAGGGGACACATGTTGATGAAGAAGAGACATGGAGAAGAGGGGACACATGTTGATGTAGAAGAGACATGGAGAAGAAGAGGGGACACATGTTGATGTAGAAGAGACATGGAGAAGAGGGGACACATGTTGATGAAGAAGAGACATGGAGAAGAGGGGACACATGTTGATGTAGAAGAGACATGGAGAAGAGGGGACACATGCTGATGTAGAAGAGACATGGAGAAGAGGGGACACATGCTGATGTAGAAGAGACATGGAGAAGAGGGGACACATGTTGATGTAGAAGAGACATGGAGAAGAGGGGACACACGTTGATGTAGAAGAGACATGAAGAAGAGGGGACACATGTTGATGTAGAAGAGACATGGAGAAGAGGGGACACATGTTGATGTAGAAGAGACATGAAGAAGAGGGGACACATGTTGATGTGGAAGAGACATGAAGAAGAGGGGACACATGTTGATGAAGAAGAGACATGGAGAAGAGGGGACACATGTTGATGTAGAAGAGACATGGAGAAGAAGAGGGGACACATGTTGATGTAGAAGAGACATGGAGAAGAGGGGACACATGTTGATGAAGAAGAGACATGGAGAAGAGGGGACACATGTTGATGTAGAAGAGACATGGAGAAGAGGGGACACATGCTGATGTAGAAGAGACATGGAGAAGAGGGGACACATGCTGATGTAGAAGAGACATGGAGAAGAGGGGACACATGTTGATGGAGAAGAGACATGGAGAAGAGGGGACACACGTTGATGTAGAAGAGACATGAAGAAGAGGGGACACATGTTGATGTAGAAGAGACATGGAGAAGAGGGGACACATGTTGATGTAGAAGAGACATGAAGAAGAGGGGACACATGTTGATGAAGAAGAGACATGAAGAAGAGGGGACACATGTTGATGTAGAAGAGACATGAAGAAGAGGGGACACATGTTGATGTAGAAGAGACATGAAGAAGAGGGGACACATGTTGATGTAGAAGAGACATGAAGAAGAGGGGACACATGGTGATGTAGAAGAGACATGAAGAAGAGGGGACACATGTTGATGTAGAAGAGACATGAAGAAGAGGGGACACATGTTGATGTAGAAGAGACATGAAGAAGAGGGGACACATGTTGATGTAGAAGAGACATGAAGAAGAGGGGACACATGTTGATGTAGAAGAGACATGAAGAAGAGGGGACACATGTTGATGTAGAAGAGACATGGAGAAGAGGGGACACATGTTGATGTAGAAGAGACATGAAGAAGAGGGGACACATGTTGATGTAGAAGAGACATGGAGAAGAGGGGACACATGTTGATGTAGAAGAGACATGAAGAAGAGGGGACACATGTTGATGTAGAAGAGACATGAAGAAGAGGGGACACATGTTGATGTAGATGAGACATGGAGAAGAGGGGACACATGTTGATGTAGATGAGACATGGAGAAGAGGGGACACATGTTGATGTAGAAGAGACACGAAGAAGAGGGGACACATGTTGATGTAGAAGAGACACGAAGAAGAGGGGACACATGTTGATGTAGAAGAGACACGAAGAAGAGGGGACACATGTTGATGTAGAAGAGACATGAACAAGTGGATTTTGCATAAAAGTCTTCATGCTTACGTTGTTGTTGGGGGAGGCAGAGGGGCTGCCTATGATGGCCCCGGCCCCCACCTCTGCTGGGCTTTGGACCCCGGCAGCGAACATGGCCGCGGGGACGAACTCTGCGCCTGGCAGCCCGTTCTGAGGAGGGGGGGGAGGGGGGAACGCTGCGAAGGGAGGGGCCACCAATCCCTCCTGTCCTCCTGTCGAATCCTGAGCGCCCTGAAGGAGAGAGGGGGGGGACAAGTTAACACATGTGAGCAGGGCCTATCGGTAAGGAGCGTTTACGCCTCTGGCTTTGATTTCGACTGAGATGTGTGTGATGTGTTCCGTTCTGTTTGTTCCTCTCAGGACTCCACGTGCTCTGTGTTTGGTTTTTATGTTGACCTTACATTTCCGCCTCATGGTTCTGTGCTCTTAAGTTTTTAACTTTTGTCCTTTCTTGTGAAGCACTTTGTGAAATCTATTTCTGTGAAAGGTGCTACGATAAATAAACGTATTATTATTTATATAGCACATTGTCAGACACAGAGGCAATTCAAAGTGCTTTAAATAACTTGTGTGTTAATAACTTCCTATTTATTTATTTTTTGTTTTGTTTGTTTGCAATAACAAATGTATTTCTTTAAGAAAGTTAAAAAATAGATATACCGTATATGTTAATAATTTTGTTTTTGTAGTGTCGTGTTTTTAGCCTCGATTTAAAAATAACTGGTGAAGAGCGTCCTGGAGGGGGAGAGAGGAGGGGGTTTAAACCCTGCCTCTGCCCCCCCCCCCTCCCCCTCCCTCTCCATATCTCTCTCAGAGTTTTCAGTCAGCCGAGCATGAAATATTTACAGAAAACACATCTATTATGAAGACGGAGAGAATTCGATACACGCTTTGAGATACAAAGACGCTTACATGGTTCGAACGGGAGATAAAAACACTAACTGTGCCTCCTCACCCGCAACATGTTTACCACTGCTGCATTGTGGGAAACATGTTCTTGTTTATTTGTAGAATTTCTGTTAGACTTCATCTATAATTCAGATTCCCTGCGTTCAGCCCTCGGGATCTGTCTCCGTCTGCACCGTTACAACTGTATCAGCAGCAGGATCATCTGCAGAGGCTGCCCTGATCTTGCAAGTGTGTGTGTGTGTGTGTGTGTGTGTGTGTGTGTGTGTGTGTGTGTGTGTGTGTGTGTGTGTGTGTGTGTGTGTGTGTGTGTGTGTGTGTGTTTGTTAGTGTATGTGTATGTGTGTGTGTGTGTGTGTGTGTGTGTGTGTGTGTGTGTGTGTGTGTGTGTGTGTGTGTGTGTGTGTGTGTGTGTGTGTGTGTGTGTGTGCAATGTTGCTCACTTCAAATCACTGCACACACTCAAGGGCATCTTGGACCTAACCAAGTCTGTTTGCAGCAAAGTGTTAGATAGGAACATGTTCATTCTTGTATTGATGTGTTTTATGTATATTTTATCTGTTATTTTCTGCACAATAATCAATAATTTATATTGTTATTGATTTTAAGAAAGGGGTTAAGAAATGGGACGGGGAGGGGGGGGGTTGTTTATGTTGAATTTGTTCAAAAATACTTTTTTTCACTTGTACTGTAAAGAAAGTATTTTTCTTTTGTCCCCCAACAATTTATTCCAAAATGTATATGTTCGAAGATTTAATGATATCTCAATATAGTATATGTGTTTATTTTATTTCTAGTCTTATCATTTTTATTGTAAAATGCCATGTCTTACACAAAAATGTCCTAAATTGGGATCAATAAAGTACTTCTTTTCTTATCTTGGTATAAAGAAAGGGAAGTTTATTTATGTAGCTCATTTCAACACAAGGCAATTCAAAGTGCTTTACAAAAATGACATTAAGAAGAGCATTGCTATGTCAATACTAATGTCGTTATAGTCATGCCAATGTATTCTTGTGAATTGAACTTAAATTGAAACGAACAGCAGAAAGACGAAGGAAGGTTTAAACGAACAAACAGCGAGGTCAAGACACACATCTTGTCCCATCAGAGCGGGTTGAATGTGGGCCGGGTGAAGCCGGGAGACAGGCGGTCTCCAGACGGCCTTTTTAATTAGACAGAATAAGTGCGATGCAGCAAAGCAAACCCTCCTCTTCCTCTAATCCTACAGCCCGACTGCTCACTCTCTCTCCTGCAGGAAAACCGCCAGCTGAGGCTAAAAATCCCATCTGCAACACAGACAGCTTGTGGGGTCTGCGCCCAAAAGATAAAGCAGGAAAGAAATCTGGTAAACTCGTCCGCTGACACTTTTTATTGCGGCGAGGATGAATGTACGTTATGGAGGAATGTGTGAAAGCGGAGCATCTGCTACGGTTTCTGACAGGACGCATCAAAAGGCTTCTCAAAAGGAGATGGTAACACGTTGAAATTCATTGGTGAGGCATTAGCCAACAGGGCAAAGAGTATATATAAGTGTTCTTGTTAGGACACGTGGGCTTTAAGCGTGCACTAGCCTGTACTCAAAGGGTGTGTCCCTTATGCAAAGTATAGCCTGGGGGCTATTCATGTACACACACATTCAGACCCAACATGCTGGGTAAAGGCAGAGGTGGGAAGTAGTGGAGTACAAATACTCTGTTACTGTACTTAAGTACATGTTTCTGGTATCAGTACTTTACTCCACTACTTATTTTTCTGACGACTTTTTACTTTGACTTCTTACATTTTGAACACAAATACCTGTACTTTCTACTTCTTATATGTTGAACACAAATACCTGTACTTTCTACTTCTTACATGTTGAACTCAAATACCTGTACTTTCTACTTCTTACATGTTGAACACAAATATCTGTACTTTCTACTTCTTACATGTTGAACTCAAATACCTGTACTTTCTACTTCTTACATGTTGAACCCAAATACCTGTACTTTCTACTTCTTACATGTTGAACCCAAATACCTGAACTTTCTACTTCTTACATTTTGAACCCAAATACCTGTACTTTCTACTTCTTACATGTTGAACCCAAATACCTGTACTTTCTACTTCTTACATGTTGAACACAAATACCTGTACTTTCTACTTCTTACATGTTGAACACAAATACCTGTACTTTCTACTTCTTACATGTTGAACCCAAATACCTGTACTTTCTACTTCTTACATGTTGAACTCAAATACCTGTACTTTCTACTTCTTACATGTTGAACACAAATACCTGTACTTTCTACTTCTTACATGTTGAACTCAAATACCTGTACTTTCTACTTCTCTCATTTCAGGCTGGTTCCTTTAGTCTGAATGTGTGTTTGGTGGCGTGATCATTATTATTTAGAGTCATTGCGTGCCTATTGATTTGAACACGATCCGTGTATCCATCATTTCCTGGTCTTCTCTAAAGAAGAGGGACCAATGAAAACGTTGTCATGTTGCCGTTGGTCACCATGGAAACATTCATTAGCTAACAATGACATTATTGTTCTATTAATATAAAGGGAGGTCAGGTACTCTTTAAAACAGCTGCTAGTTATGGGTACTTTTTACTGAAGTACATTTCAAAGCCTCTTTACTTTGACTTGAGTAAAGAAGTTTAGTCAGTACTTCTACTTTCACCAGAGTATTCTTAAACACGAGTATTTGTACTTCTACTTGAGTGAAGGATGTGTATACTTTTGCCATCTCTCGTTAAAGGGATAAAAAACTGAGTATTTAGAGATTGATTACACAAGGAGGGATTGAGACTTCATCATGTACAAACAAGAGTGCAAATTCATGTTTTAAGTCTCACATAATCAGAGTCAAAGAGGGTTTGATTTAATTCTGATTTGATAAATAAATAAAATGTACTGGACTGGGTCTCTGTGACCTAGGGATGCACCAATGTTCATGTTTTCACTTTATTAAAGCTTTTATTGAGGTTTACAAATGACGCTTTGAATGTCTTCTGACACATTTTATAACTTTCGTAAAAATGTTGAGAAAAATCCTCAATTTCTTTGTAATCCACTTTTTTACTTTGATGAATAAATCTCATTGCGTGCCATTCGTCGTGTGCTGAGAGTGTCTTTCAAACTGTCTTTCGACCGCAGTAAAAATGCTGTTTTTGAAAATCTGAACACTAACAAATATTTTTTGAGGCAGAGTAGTTAATTGGAAATGATTATCTATATTTTATCAATATTTTGACATTGACCTGGACTTACTGGAGAAGCTTTAACTACAGACAGAATAACTACTAAAGCCACAAAAAAGCTTTGCCGCATTTAATATGTTGAGAATCAACTCATATCAACATTATGAATTAAACTTAAAACATTGCTGTACAGCCATTAACGTACATACTTCAGAATATATATGTTACAAATATTTACAAAAGCCCGGGCACACTATATCTCAATATATAACATGTATTTTATATTATTTACAGTGGTGTATTAATATTATTAAGATATAAGAGCTGGATTGCAGACTAAAGGATTTGGCTGCTGCTGATGATGAAGTCCTATTACCATCATGTGCTCTGCAGAATACGCTTAATGGCGCCAGAGAAGCAGCTCATGGTTATTACAAGCTATTTTGTTTATTCTATTCCATTCCAAGTTTCCTAGCTGAAAAAGAAACTGCCATGTCTGAGCCAACTGGACCACAACACAATGCTCCCACATGATGTGCAAAAAACATATAGAGACTAGAGGCAGTCCAGAAAAAGCTGCGAGGGGCTGAACACGGGAGAAGCCCTGTGACACACAAGAATGATTCCATTTCAATTACGGTATGTGCTTTATCTATTCTGCTTCATGGGGGTTTCCCTTAAGTGCATGTTAATGGTCTTCAGAGGCTAAAATCCAAAAGTTAGGGTTAAACTCCTTTGTTTACTTCCGTATACAAATGAAATCACTATAGGTGCTTTCACACCGGGTACTAGTTCCGATATAGTTCCGAAAATGTGCGTTCACACCAAAAATATCCTGAACTAGAACTTAGTTCATGAGAACCTTTTCACCCCCTTTTCAGTCCCTGCTAGAGAGCAGGTACTTTCATGGGAGAAAAAGGTTCTGTTTTCTGATTGGCTGCACGGATTTCAAACCATGCCCCGTCAAACTCCCAAAAAGTTTTGTGAAGGCGCCATTTTATTTTCCTCGCATTAGCATTATTAGCATTAGCCTAGCGCACAAACGGAGAGAGACTAACCTATGGCAACACAAAAGAAAACATGGGAGGGGTGGAGATGAGGAGGTGCTTCTACTGAAGCCAGCCCCCAACTCCGGGGACTTCAGGCCGGGGACTTCGGGTGGCAGTATACGCCGTGAAGTTGTTTGCGGCCTGCCAGTAAACCCAAAGCAGAAGAAGAAGAAGTGAGGGCAGCGGCTTCATTTGCCTAATCCACCCTCAGGGACTTATTCCGGTGTGAACGCGATCTGCTCTTTAGTTCATGAGAACTAAAGAGTTCTCATGAACTAAAGAGTTCTCATGAACTAAGTACGGCAAAATACTTGCTGTGAAAGCGCCTTATGTAACAGTCGCGCTTCTATTGGCTAGCGCTCCAACACATTGAACGTGATAGGCTAAGGGGCGGGACATCTCTAAGCAGTTGACCAATCACAAGAGAGCCGGCCAGCTAACCAATCAGAGCAGATTAAAAGAGGTGCTGCAGCAAAGGCAGTATGAGAATAATAAAGAGCTTTTTGAACATTAAAGCATGGAGACATGTCCCAGTAGAGATACTACATACTGATATACACCTGAACATCAGCAGGAGAGGACTCTTTAAAGTAGAGACACTACATACTGATATACACCTGAACATCAGCAGGAGAGGACTCTTTAAAGTAGAGACACTACACACTGATATACACCTGAACATCAGCAGGAGAGGACTCTTTAAAGTAGAGACACTACATACTGATATACACCTGAACATCAGCAGAAGAGGACTCTTTAAAGTAGAGACACTACATACTGATATACACCTGAACATCAGCAGGAGAGGACTCTTTAAAGTAGAGAAACTACATACTGATATACACCTGAACATCAGCAGGAGAGGACTCTTTAAAGTAGAGACACTACATACTGATATACACCTGAACATCAGCAGGAGAGGACTCTTTAAAGTAGAGACACTACATACTGATATACACCTGAACATCAGCAGAAGAGGGCTCTTTAAAGTAGAGACACTACATACTGATATACACCTGAACATCAGCAGGAGAGGACTCTTTAAAGTAGAGACACTACATACTGATATACACCTGAACATCAGCAGGAGAGGACTCTTTAAAGTAGAGACACTACATACTGATATACACCTGAACATCAGCAGGAGAGGACTCTTTAAAGTAGAGACACTACATACTGATATACACATGAGCATCAGCAGGAGAGGACTCTTTAAAGTAGAGACACTACATACTGATATACACCTGAACATCAGCAGGAGAGGACTCTTTAAAGTAGAGACACTAAATACTGATATAGACCTGAACATCAGCAGGAGAGGACTCTTTAAAGTAGAGACACTACATACTGATATACACCTGAACATCAGCAGGAGAGGACTCTTTAAAGTAGAGACACTACATACTGATATACACCTGAACATCAGTAGGAGAGGACTCTTTAAAGTAGAGACACTACATACTGATATACACCTGAACATCAGCAGGAGAGGACTCTTTAAAGTAGAGACACTACATACTGATATACACCTGAACATCAGCAGGAGAGGACTCTTTAAAGTAGAGACACTACATACTGATATACACCTGAACATCAGCAGGAGAGGACTCTTTAAAGTAGAGACACTACATACTGATATACACCTGAACATCAGCAGGAGAGGACTCTTTAAAGTAGAGACACTAAATACTGATATACACCTGAACATCAGCAGGAGAGGACTCTTTAAAGTAGAGACACTACATACTGATATACACCTGAACATCAGCAGGAGAGGACTCTTTAAAGTAGAGACACTACATACTGATATACACCTGAACATCAGCAGGAGAGGACTCTTTAAAGTAGAGACACTACATACTGATATACACCTGAACATCAGCAGGAGAGGACTCTTTAAAGTAGAGACACTACATACTGATATACACCTGAACATCAGCAGGAGAGGACTCTTTAAAGTAGAGACACTACATACTGATATACACCTGACACCAACTACTATGAACAACCTTAAATGAGCATAAAAGGGCCCCTTTAAGTGTCATAAATATAAACCATCTACCTAGAACTTCATTATCATTTAAGGAGGTTTTCTTTACCTAAACAAGAATTAACAATAATGATTTTTTTGCTAGGTTAACTATAGTGACTGACAGTGGGTCGGGTGAATTGATGAACTAATAAAAAGGCAGGCGGATGGAAGTCGTCAGTTGATAAAAAAGCAGAAGATAAAACCCTGTTAAATCCACACAGGCATTCCTGACCTGCTGACTGAGGAGCAGCACGGCCATACATGGCAGCATCATATAGTCCAGAAGAGAGAGGGGGAGAAAGGAAAAAATAAATAATGGAAAAAGAAATGGGGGGGGGGGGGGGGGGGGGTTTAACTGGAGGGGGATTATGGGAAATCATGACACGGTGCATTAGAGTATCTGCTGCAAACTTTCCACAGATAAGAACAAGGGGTGGCTAACATGAGATAAAAAGCGAGAAATGTTTTCAATCTGATATGAAAATAGGACCATCTGGAGTGATACCTATTCATCCATACACTCCGCAGTTGTGTTACCTGAGACACCATATGTTTTTGATGATGAGGGGGAGGATGGGAGGCCCTTTTTTTTCACTGCAAACCTTTTCAAGCGTGTCTGTCTGCAGCCTCTAACCAAGAGTGAAGCAGACACTAACCTGCTACTGAAACTCATCAAATATGCACATTTACAACAATTCATTTACCCATTTAGCATATGCAAGGTTGCCAGTTTAAGTGTAGGAAAAAAATACTCTTTTGCAGCTTCTTCTCCCTCTTTTCTCCCCCCTCCCCCATTCCCTCTTCTTGCCTGCCACGCTTGATGAAAGCCAGAGGGAGAAATCTTCTTCTTTTTTTTACCCTTTTAAAAACCACACACACCCTCCCCTCAAGTCATTTAAAGATTTTTCTACAGCACTGAAATGTCAGTCAAACGTAGGCCACCTTCCACCTCCTTATATGGTCGCCTCTGTAGAGAAACTGCTGTCTCTGCTTCCTGACTTTGAGCCAATCAGATTACACAGAGGCAGCTCCTTAGACATATGTCGATAAAGTGGTGCAGGGAAGCCGTATTATGTAGGCCAGCCTGGGAGTTCAAATCAAAAGGGCTGCCTCAGCGAAAAGCCAATGAGATTTTTCCACTGGATCTCAGAATACTGCAGAGAAAAATAAGATCTGTGGCTAATAAACGTTTATGAGACAATACATTTTGTTCAGCAGGATAATCTCAACATATTGATAACACTTTTATGATTTTTAGAGCGTTAATGCAATTAACCAGAGGTAAAAAGCTAATGTTACGCTATAAAGGAACTACAGCACGGTCACATGACTTCACGTCACCACCGCTAATCTGAAGGTGGCTAATGTTGGGTTATAAAGGAACTACAGCACGGTCACATGACTTCACGTCACCACCGCTAATCTGAAGGTGGCTAATGTTGGGCTATAAAGGAACTACAGCACGGTCACATGACTTCACGTCACCACCGCTAATCTGAAGGTGGCTAATGTTGGGTTGTAAAGGAACTACAGCACGGTCACATGACTTCACGTCACCACCGCTAATCTGAAGGTGGCTAATGTTGGGCTATAAAGGAACTACAGCACGGTCACATGACTTCACGTCACCACCGCTAATCTGAAGGTGGCTAATGTTGGGCTATAAAGGAACTACAGCACGGTCACATGACTTCACGTCACCACCGCTAATCTGAAGGTGGCTAATGTTGGGTTGTAAAGGAACTACAGCACGGTCACATGACTTCACGTCACCACCGCTAATCTGAAGGTGGCTAATGTTGGGCTATAAAGGAACTACAGCACGGTCACATGACTTCACGTCACCACCGCTAATCTGAAGGTGGCTAATGTTGGGCTATAAAGGAACTACAGCACGGTCACATGACTTCACGTCACCACCGCTAAGCTAAAGGAGGCTAATGTTGGGTTATTAAGGAACTACAGCACGGTCACATGACTTCACGTCACCACCGCTAAGCTAAAGGAGGCTAATGTTGGGTTATTAAGGAACTACAGCATGGTCACATGACTTCACATCACCACCGCTAAGCTAAAGGATGCTAATGTTGGGCTATTAAGGAACTACAGCCTGGTCACATGACTTCACGTCACCACCGCTAAGCTAAAGGTGGCTAATGTTTGGCGAGATGACGTTTGCAAACTCTGTTTTTAAGATGCATAGAATCTTCAGACATTCACTAGTGGAGATTTTACAAAAATGTTAAATCTCTATAGCGTGTGGTATCAACAGACCATATTTCAGACATCTAACCAAGAACACGTTAAAGAAAACAGTGACTTCAAGACGACTGGATGTGCTAAAATGCCAACTCATTTCCTGGTTTTAGGACTCATCCCTGCACCACTTTATAACAGATTGTTATTAGGCAAGAAACATTTAAATGAGACCTCTATCGAAGCTCCTATATAACCTTAGTGCAAAAACAATGCTGTCTGTCAGTGCCAGTCGCTCGGAGTCTGACGTCTGTGACACACAGATAATCATTACCATCATCAGCGTCATAATGATAATCTCACTGACAAGACTTTCTCTGACAATACAACAACCGTAAAATAAACTAATATGCACACATCTGATTAGCTTTTCTTTGCACAAACTACAACAGATGAAAAAATAGACACATTCAGTTATTACAATTAAAAACAAGGATTGTGTTCGTGTTGTTTTTTCTGTTTCAACATGGCTTGCTGGTGCAATAACAGAATAACAAAAGAACAAAAACGCTCGCAAGGCTGTTATTGTTCTGGCTTTCCCACACAGCTGCTCATAAAAAGACCACCCACTGTTGGTCAAACAACACAAGATATCTGAAGAAATTCTCTCAGTCCGTTACACAACTATTACTATTTTTGTGTTATTTTCTGACATTCGAAGACCGATTTATTGTCTTATTGAGAAAATAATCAGCTGATGAATTGATAATTAATTTTAGCAGTAACTGGAATTAGTTTGTTAAGTTTTATATATATACACACACATATAAATAGCATATGTTGTATACATTTTGTAGGCTGGAATATCAAAAGTACACTGATTACAATCAATTAGGAAACCTGAAAAGTAGCATTACCCCTTTAAATATCCAGGTATTGCTCAGACCTAACCACTGGTTGACATTAACACTTAAAGTGTAATATGAAAACTGCAGTATGTCATTCAGGGCAAATAGAGGGGTAAAGGGGAAATGACACCTTTGACAGGAAACGATATTAAATGCACATCTCTTTCTCTCTGTTGAACGTTGTTGGAGACATGTAGGATGTACATATAGGATGTGGGAATATGACTTACTAATCAGGAATTTACCCGACAATCACATCAAACACAAAAGCAGAATGAGCATTAGGGAAAGAATATCTCATTCTAATTTGTTTTACTAATATTGCAATTGTTTTTTGATACAAAATATGTTGAACATAGTGTGATTTTCTAAGAGGATTTGCATCAACAATCATTTCTTATTAAGCCACATAATGTTGTTTGTAGGAAAGGACTTCCCAGCAGCTCCAAAATGCCTAATTCCAACAATTGTACATACTTTGCTTTTACCAAATATTGTGCTTGCTCTGATTTGGATAATGCATTCGTCCGTGTTGCAATTACGAGAACATTTGAATAAATGGTGCACCCTAATGAGCTTTATCCCCCTAACACCGAGGACCCATAAAACCAATACTAAAAACAACAAAGAGATGTATTGAATAATGTTATATGCATGTTGCAGTGCTAGACCCATGAGAATAATTCAGTACATTCCCATGTTGCTCATTCTGAGCGTACGCAGCAAGATGGGGATTTTTTTTCACGACATCTGCAGAAAGCGATCAATTTAAACCCCAGCAGCACGGAGAGAGTGCTGCAGTGTCAGCTGAGGCTACGCTGGCAGCAGCAGCAGCAACACCATGCAGCGGAGCGGACATAAAAGATGCTGCAGACATTAACTGCACCTATATGTGTGCATTGCATCGCTAGAAATGCGTCTTTTTTCATGTTCAGTGGATCAAGGAGGTTCTAAACAAGGTGAAGTTGTTAATAAAATATGGAGCCTGATCAGATGAGTCCTTTTGGTTCATATTATTCTTATTGTAAGAATTGTTTAGCTTACAGTTTTCCCTTATTATTATTATTTATTGATTTTTTAGCTTCATTTTGTTTCTTCCCTGAGGCAGGGTGGGGATGGGATGTTTAAAATAGAAAACTGAAATTGAGCATTATGTTTCTGTCCTTATCTTATTCTGTAATTGTATATTTTGTACTTTTAAAGGTGGGGTAGGTAAGTTTCAGAAACCGGCTCGAGATACACTTTTTGTTATATTCCATGGAATGCTCTTAACATCCCGATAGCAATGAATATCTTAAATGCTTTGACAATAAATACATAAACAAATGTCATCTGTGGAAGCCGTAATACTGTAAAAACTACAACCAATCCGTTTAGCCGGGCAGCCTTCCATCTCGTGCCCTCATTGGGCGTGCCGTCATTGGGCGTGCATTGCAGCACTACTTCAATGACTCGCCAGCAACAGGCGGCCACTTTCACAATGGCAGAGTTAGGTTCAACATCGTCTACTGGTCGCAAAAGAAAAAATGTAACGGAGCAAATTAAGAACAAAAAGAAAGTGGAGACTAGGAGAAGTCAAACCAGAGTCAATATCGGAGTTGCTTTGGCTGTGTAGTATTGCTAACCTAGATGTGTTTAGCTTTGCCTGATATGTAACGTTACTGCAGCCTGCTCTCGCGGAGGAGGTGCTCTGTAAGGAAGTCTGAAGGAAGGGGCAGATTCTTTTTGGCTGTGTACTTTCACATTTTAGCTGGTTTCTGAAACTTACCTACCCCACCTTTAATGCTCAATAAAATATATACATATTTAAAAATAAAAATAAACGAGTCTTTCTGTGTGATTGTACGTGTGCTTTGCTGTGAGGTTACAGCACTGCGTTCAGCCCTGGGCGGCGGCAGTTAGAGGAGCATTAGTGTCGGACAATATCATCACGGCTGTATGAGCAGAGAGAAAACATTGAACCCTGAGGTGGAGCGGTGCCACGCAATGCATTAAGGCACCAATAGTGAGGTGTCTGCACTTTGGTTTAGTGCTTAGACTGTGGTTCAGTCCATTGCTAATGTAAGAGCTGCTACTCGCAAGAAAACCTCCGTAAGTCCATGGATGACTGCATGGAAGAAGCTAAAGGAAGTGGTGCAGGAATTACTTAGCATTTTAGCCCTTTCTGTTCCATCTTCTCAAAGTCAAGGATTTTAGAAATGAGCTTTTGGTTAGGCGTCTGAAATCTGAGGTCTGTGCTGAAGAGATTTTTACGTTTTGTTCTAGGACATAAAATGAGTCAGTAAATCGTCTTAAGTGTGTGATGTTAGTGTCTAAATGAGACGACTAAACAACAACGCGCATAACACTAGCCACATTTAGCTTAGCTGTGGTGACGTGAACTAAAGTGACCGTGATGTAGTTTATTTGTTCACTAAATGTTTAACTCTGGCGATTGCATCCATACTACTTTTCTAATTATTGAAGCATAAATCAAATCACCAGAAGTAAAAGCTGACGTTAGGCTTTGAACACGCCACCTCTGAGCAAAAGGCGGCCAATGCTAGCTTAACGGTTTACGCTTCAACAATGATATACGTGATTTTAATATCCACAGATTACCCTGTTGTTGAAAATGTGGAAGTATATTAAAACGTGTGTTAGCCACGTATCTTCATTTCTGTGATATTCCAGTCATTACAAAGCCAACTTCTGGGTCTGCCTAAAGAAAAACCATCATCTCTGCAGCACTATGCGCAGTTGGCAGTGTACATCCTCTTGTTTTAACCTGACACAGCAAAACCAACAGGTACCTGCCAACATAAGGAGGCATGTGGCGCAGTGGATAGAGCGTTTGTGTTCGGATCAAGGGAGCACAGGTTCAAACCCCACTGCAGTCAGCATGTCGTTGTGTCCCTGGGCAAAAGCGTCTAACAAGTGACATGTCATGTAACATGTTATGAGAGGCAGCTGTACAACGCTGTCTCTTTCTCACACACACACACACACACACTGAACCCTGAGGGGGGGGGGGCACTTGGGTGTGGATCCCTTGTAAATTCCTTGAAGGCCTGTTGTCGTACAGGCTAACCAAGCAGTGTTGTTGAGATAATATGGGAGGTGTAGATATAGGCAGCCTAAGCACTCACACTTGCAAACCACTCAGTGTATAAGGATTGACTCCTTTCCTCGATTGACTCCTTTCCTCGAGGGCTCAAAGCTAAGCAGGTGGGTTAAAGGGATGATGCAACATCTGAAGATACACTGAGAGAATCAGCGAGAGAGGGGATAAAATGCGCTGAATGTGCCATCAGCAAATCAGGAAAGTTTTAAGGAAAAGGAACGTTTGCAAAATCACCACATCAACCATAATCAATCTGCACAATGACGCAAATACACATCTCGTAACAACCAACATTTAACACAATATATATGTTTATGTATTAACCTGCCCTAATTCAAAGAAAGAATCATCACTAGCTTGACACGGGACATCATTGTTTAATTGACAAAGTGCAGAGATCCCTCTGGTTGGTTGCAGATGCAGTGACTGCTTACCTGCCTACATTGAGGAAGTTATATCCACAGTGGAAATTAAAATACAGATAAGGAGCCTGGTACCAAAAGTGCGTCAAGTGAAGTGAAATGAGGCACACCGAGTACACAGCAACTCTTATCTGAACGTTAAAGTACAGTATGGAGAGTTGTCACCCAAAACAGTGGAGTGTACCATACAGGTTTAAGTATACAATGAGCCTGGTGGTGGTTCACCTTTAAAGTGGATTCCCACATGGAACCAACACCCCTTTACACCCGTCTATTTACTACCACCATCCTCCATTTGGCCTCATATCCTTTCAAGAGCACTAACCTGTTTACCCTAAAACGGCAGGGGGAAGAACAAATGGTAGGGGGAGGAGAGGACGAGTAAAAAGACAACCTCTACTGCACGATGTTAAAGCAGGTATCGGTTTTAAATCTTGTCAAAGGACATGAAGAGGGTCCGTTACCAAAAGACTGTTGTAGCTGTGTGTTCATCAACAGCAGCTCTGTGTATCTGTCGTGCTAAAAGAAAGGGGGTACAAAAGTGCTCATGGCAACAACTGCTGTGTGTGTGTGTGTGTGTGTGTGTGTGTGTGTGTGTGTGTGTGTGTGTGTGTGTGTGTGTGTGTGTGTGTGTGTGTGTGTGTGTGTGTGTGTGTGTGTGTGTGTGTGTGTGTGTGTGTGTGTGTGTGTGTGTGTGTGTGTGTGTGTGTGTGTGTGTGTGTGTGTGTGTGTGTGTGTGTGTGTGTGTGTGTGTGTTGAAACAACTGTGCCTTGGCACCTGTCTCCCTCAATCCGCAGACAGATGAAATTTAAACTGCACGGACAGCTTGGATGACAACGTGGAATCGCTCGGCAAAACCTCGGCCTCCTCACCCCTCTGCGTGCACTTGACGTGACATGACACACGCACAGACATGTGGAATATAACATGACACACGTGTGCAGTCGAGCAGTACGGGATGTACATGCATGTCGACGCAGGGGAGGAGTTTGCCATCTGGTGCCTGAATGCACCTCCATAAAATCAAAGCAAGCGAGGCCCCCTGAAGGCCCAGAGGAACCCAGGCACAGAGAGGAGAACATGCTAGAACAGAGCCAGAGAACCTCAGGCTGTGTCTTAGATGAAGTAGCACAGACACACCCACTGTATGATAAGAGAAGCCTGGCACATTTTAACTGTACATCAAAACTCAGCTTTTAGAACGGCTTTTAATCGGTAATTATTGTAGCGTTTTATATATTTTAAGTGTGTTGTTTTTATGAACGCTAGCATGTTAAGTCTCGTCGAGTACAATGAAAAGCACTCTATACGTTGTTGGTGCAGGGATGATGTATTTTGGTAGGCTAACCTGGATGTTAGCATCGCTATGGTTCCCTCGACAGAAAACCAATTGGCTTTCTCCATTGGATTTTGCAATTTTGCAGAAATGATAAGATCTGTGGCAAACACATTTTATGATACGTACAGGTTAAATATAAACGTATAGATAAATGCAATCTCCAGTCGTAAAAAGTTAAGCGATTAAGGAACAACATCACGGTCCCATCCGCTACGCTAAAAGGCAGCTAACGCTCAGCGATGATCACATTTGGTATTTACCAACGTTAAAAATAATGTCAAAATATGGTAAGCTTGTGATGAACACAGATTTGTTCCTGCCCCATGCAAAAAATATTGGGTTTGAGATGAATGAACCAGAAGCGGTAAATGCTAACTCATCTCCAGGATTCAGGACTCATTCCTGCACCGCTCCAAATGGTGCAGTGTTAAGTAACTGCTTTTATAGAGTGACATGAATGTTGACAACAGCATACTACTCAACAGACACCTCCCTCTGACACAAGTGACCGCATGTTGCTAAAATACAGAGCGGTATCTATAGAGAGGAATTATTCAAAACACACGAGTACAAAGGGTTAAAAAAGTGAAAGCTGCAGGGACAAGCCCCGGCGTTTCTCTGATGCTCTGCCAACTATCTGCCCAAAAAAATAAAAAAAAAGGCCTCACCTGGGCCAAGTCACAGCAAACCCCCTTTAAAAAAAACAGGCCATAATATGACACACACACACCTCCAACCACGACATCGTTAACCACCGCTTGTTTATCTGGCGACACGTGCACGGTTTAAAGAAGCAGGGAACTTACCGGTAGCATTGCTTGGTAGTACAGCCCCATCATGGTCTGATCTAGAGGAACAACTGCTGCCCAGCTCTCCCTTTCCCTCTCGTTTTCTCCTCCTCCTCCTCTCCCCCGCTCTAAGACCATGAGCCGGCGATGGCTTCAGTCCACGTCTGTCTCACACATTCAAATTCTCCCTCGTTTCCCCTCTTCCTCCCTTTTGGTGTCCCTTCTCGCACTCCTCGTCCAGCCTGTCACTTGTTTTTCTTTCTGTAATGTCCCTTGGGCCTTTCCCGTCTTCCTTCCTCTCTGACAGCTTCTCTTTGCTCTGTCACTCACACACTTCGCCTTGCTGCTTCTTCTTCTTCTTGTTCCCGCCCACCTTTTTAAAAAAAACTTTCCCTCCCTCGCTCGCTCACTCACTCACTCGCTCACTCAGTCCCTCCTTGTTATATATCATCCATCCCCTGAATCAGAAAGATGTTGTTTCCTTTCAAACAAGAGAGAAAAAGGAAGCAAGTAGAATCTTCAATCAACGAACACAGGAACAAGTCTCTGCTTTACAGATATCATCCATCCCTCAAATCAGAAAGATGTCTTGAAAAAGCCCCTCGAGAGAAAGAGAAAAGGGAACCAGGAAGGAAGGAGAATCTTCTATCCACGAGTGCATGAACAAGTCCCTACATCATCCATCCCTGAATCAGAAAGACGTCTTCAGAGTCCCCTCCAGAGAGAGAGAGAAATACAGGAAGGAGGATCTTCTATCCACAGGAACAAGAAGGCGACCCCCACTGCATTGCAGCGTTTTTTTGATGATTTATTTATTGCAGCTCCAAAAAAGCAGCAGTAGGTAGGTAGGCCAGTCTGTAGCCAAGCTAGGTAGCTGCGTGGGTAGCCTGCTAGATCTCCCTGCTGCACACCACGGAGATAGAAGAAGTCTCCCGGATACTAAACCTCAACATGCACATGAATTTCGCTGCATTGCGCCCTTTTTTTTTTTTTTTTTTCAAACTGGCTCAGTTCCTCGCTTCTTCCCACCACTGGTATTCTTATAGGAGGCGCTTAATTGGCTGAGATGAGAGTGCAGTTCCTTGCGCCGCATTTTCATATGGGGGGAGGGACTGAACTCTGCATGGGGGGGAGGAAGGAAGGAAAAAAGCATGATGCCAAGCTTTCAGACATCTGCTGAGGCTGGCGAGAACTGATTCCAGAGGGATGGTAGGGTAAGTGATTGGAGAGAGAGGGGGGGGGTGTGGGGGGAGGGGAAGGGGGTGAAATCAAAAAGGACGGTGCTGGGACGGTGGATGCTAGCGAGAGATAACAGGATAAATGGATAAAGGGCCGGGTGAAACAGAAGAGAGGCAGGGATGACGGGATTAGGGGCTGTAAGTGAGGAGGATGAGAGGATGAATAGGGGATGATCTGAGGATTAAAACACACACACTGTGATAAACACACACACATAGTGTACACAGAGATGTGATCGTATTCAGGCGGCTGCTGCTGCACTGTGGCTGACACTCAAACAAAATCTATATATACACAACACACACTCATCAGTTCAAACAGAGGCCACACACACACACACACACACACACACACACACACACACACACACACACACACACACACACACACACACACACACACACACACACACACACACACACACACACACACACACACACACACACACACACACACACACACACACACACACACACACACACACACACACACACACACACACACACACACACACACACACACACACACACACACACACACACACACACACACACACACACACACACACACACACACACTTTTAGGAGGGTTGCCGTTTGCTATGTGAGAGTTATGACCGGAAGTAAGCAAACTCACTGCATGTATTGTGATATACTCGTTTTTACATTTGGGTTATTGTTAGAGTTTGTATTGTGTGCACATTTTTACTTTACCTAATATGTTTGAATAGATATTTCTGTTCTTTTTTTTTTTTTTATGCACTTTTTTTCTCATTTAAAATTCTACAAAACCAGTATTTGAAGTTAAAGTACAATTCATATTTTACTTTAATTTATTTATAGTTAATACGTGTTTTTATATTAATTATTTTTAAACATTTCTTATTAATTTACCGGTACTTCCTATTTTTTTTATAAATATCTAAATGTTATTTGATTGTATCTTGATTGTATTGGACATTTCGTACGCTAACTTTATTGTTTATTTAAAGTGGACCTATCATGCTATATTGGAAACATATATTGTAGGGCCATACCTATACAAAACATGTCTGTGAAGTTTTGTGCTTAAAATACCAAACAGTTCACCCATTGTAGCCATGCCTCATACTGCTCATACCCCTCTTTTGCAGCCCTGTTAGAGAAATGTGGATTTTGAGTCCTTAGCTTGAAAAAAAAAAAAAAGAGGAGGCGGAGCTAATGCCTGATCAGAATTCTACTGGAGGCAAAGTTCAATTCTGCTGTGATAAAACGCCATCCTGTTTAAACCACATCTTGCAGGTTTATCACAAGGTGAGTTCTTTTTTTATTTCCTGCTTTTTAAAACACATGTGCTCTCCAGTACAGGTTAGCTCTGAGTGTTAGCGAGGCTTGCTAATGTAAACAAAGACGAGATTACGTCCAAAACACGTCAGGCATTGTTTCTGATGGCAACTTTCTGTGGATCCGCCGTCCGAAATTACGTCCAGCAAATCTGTATCCGCTCGTTGTACCCCCGTTTTTTAAAAGATTTGGGTACGGAGGAAAAGAGAAAGGGTTTTATTTTCCGACGCTGCTTGAGTTCCCCGACGCACCGGGGACACATATTTATATATAAAAGACATCAAAAGGTGCATTTTGCATGATAGGTCCCCTTTAAGTGTGAAGCTTCACGGTTTGTTTGTTGTTGACACGGATCATTTGTGTGACCTAAACAGCAGGAAGCTGACATTAGTGGCCCAAGGGGTCAGAGTGGCCACACACACACACACACACACACACACACACACACACACACACACACACACACACACACACACACACACACACACACACACACACACACACACACACACACACACACACACACACACACACACACACACACACACACACACACACACACACACACACACACACACACACACACACACACACACACACACACACACACACACACCTCTAAAGTGTGCAGCAGCAGGGACCCCCATGCGCCTGTCACCACTTAACACACTCATATTGACACAGGCAGACCTACAGGCGGCTCAAACATGCGCACGTAACACCAGACGGGCATTACCAAGACAAACGTGCTGCAGCCAGGCTGGGCTAGCCCCTGATTTGCATGAACACCAGCAGCCGGGAGACTCCCTGAGTGTGAGCTCAGAGCAGAATACATTATCAGGGACGACTTTGTAATCATTTATTAAACGAATGCTGCAGCGTCTGAATTGACCAGATGAGTTAAGATGTACTGCACGTGTTCTCTGACAAGGTTTCTGTCTTACAGGTGAAACTGAACCTGTTTTATATGTTCCATGTCCTCTGGAACTTAAAATCACACTGACTGTACATTTATATATTCAATTCAATATTTAATATTCCATCCCTCACATACTTATGGATATATAATAACTTGTTTTTGTTCATTTGTAAATTCAACATATATATTTTCTACTTTTTTAATTTGTATTGTACAATGCCATGTCTTTTACGCTGCTGCAACACAAACAATTCCCAGATTGGGATCAATAAAGTACTTCTTATCTTATGTTGCACTGTAGAAGGAGAATGTGACTTAAGATTCTCATTGTCATATCTACACTGTAGCTAATGTGCCAATGACAATAAAGCTTTGAATCTTGAAAACAGGCAGGAATAAATGTCGTGTTTGATGTCAGGGGCGTCCCATTTCACATATCTCAAGGTTTCAAGGCTTTTATTGTCATGTGTGCAGACTCAGAGCTACTGTGTAGTTATGACAATCCAAATCGTAGGTCACAGCCTCCTCCAACAGAGCAACACAGTGAAACGGATAATAGTGCAAGTAAATGCTATCAAATAGAATATAATAGAAACAGTGCAGAATAGTCTAAGTCAGGGGTGTCAAACTCAAGGCCCGGGGGCCAAATCCGGACCGCGACTTCATTTTATGTGGCCCGCAAGAGCTTGCAAAGAATATAATACGATTATTATACGGTTACATGCCACTTTACAGTATATCTATATATGTTCATTTTAATTAACTTCTTATTTAATTTTTTATCTTTCATTTATCCTTAATTTTATTAATCTGTGTGAATCTGCTGTCCTGTTTTTCAATTTCAGCCTGTTGCTGTTAAACTACTGAATTTCCCCACGGGGATTAATAAAGGTCCATCTTATCTTATTTTACAGAAGCACGTTGTACATAAACTACATGTCCCACAATGCATCTCATTCTTTGAAATGCGCACTGAAGAGACTTGCAATTATTTTTCCTAGACTTCTGCTTTCAGACGTAGTTAATTATGAAGTTATTACCCTATCCAATAAAAATCAAATTCAGAGGCAATAATATAATACATTATTTCATATATATTATGTATTTATATATACTTACAACCGGCCCTTTGAGTGCAACCATAATGCTAATGTGGCCCAAGATGAAATTGAGTTTGACACCCCTGGTCTAAGTAGTTGGAATATTGATATAAGTTGCAAACAGATGAATGTTATGGGTGTTCTTTCAAAAGTGCAGGTGTTAACAGTCTGATGGCCTGAGGGATGAAATATCTCCATTCTTTCTCATGATTGTACAAGAAAGGAGATAGAGGATGTAATCAAAAAGACATGAGGGGTTGGAAGAATCTCCCTTGTTGTGATTTGGGGTGAACAGACCAACACTCCCCTCCTGTGGCACTACCAGAGAGCTACACACGCTCTCAGATACAAACACACACACTCTCAGATACACACAGACACGCTCTCAGATACACACACACACGCTCTCAGATACACACACACACGCTCTCAGATAGATACACACACACACGCTCTCAGATAGACACACACACACACGCTCTCAGATAGACACACACACACGCTCTCAGATAGACACACACACACGCTCTCAGATAGACACACACACACGCTCTCAGATAGACACACACACGCTCTCAGATAGACACACACACACACACACACACACACACACACACACACACACACACACACACACACACACACACACACACACACACACACACACACACACACACACACACACACACACACACACACACACACACACACACACACACACACACACACACACACACACACACACACACACACCTCTCTGCTCGGAGGTAGATAAGGCAAGAGTCAGCTGCACACATACGGCGCTCATTACTCACGGCAATATGCAGGCAGAGAATGAGAGAGGGGGGGGGGGGGACGGGGGGGGGGACGGGGTAGAGAGTGTATTGTGCAAACAGAGAAAGTGTGCAGGGCTTAGCTTAAAGAAGGTGATAGCCTAATTTCTCTTCCTCAGGGTCAGGCGTTTGATCGAGAAGCTCAATCGCTACCAGTTCTCCTTTCATCAATTCTTCTAACTGATATCTTTTAGTCGCTACCAGAAAGGTGAAGCAGAAAGGAAAAATAATGATGTCGGGTGTAACAGAGCAGTTTTTAGAAATAGATGGTTTCTAAAAGTATCCAGGTTTTACATTTGGACAGAAAATTCCACTTGATTTTGAAGGAAACACTGATTTCTTTTTTGTATTCTTCGTTTATTCCCCTGGTTAAATACTGGCTTAGAATCACAATCAGAATATTTCATATAATATTATTTTTATCCGAGGGGGATTTGTTTTCAAATGCTCCATTTAAGAATTAAATAATACGAAAAATAAGAATAAAATATTAAAAATAGAATTATGTTAATATAATAATTTTGAATAATAAAGTGTAAATTAATACATCAAAATGTGATTCCCCCACAAAGAAAAATAAATACAAATATGTATAAAAAACTAAGTAAATAATAGTTATAGTAATACTTGTTTAATGTGTATATTAGAGGTTTCTATAGCGTCTCTGAAGTGACTCTAGGCTTCCTTTTAATTTTTCGCAACAGAGGGTTTATCTCTTACCTGACTGTGAGGTGGGTATCCATGGTAACCGGGGTTTAGCGGCTCGTCGTTCTGCAAGAGGAGAAGAAGAGAGCGGTGTGAGAGGTTTTATAAAGACGAGTGTATGCTGCACGAGACGGCCCAGAAACGTTTACATGTCGGGGGGGAAATGCACTCTCAGACGCAGCTTGATTTGTCCTTATTTCCTAAAAGACTGTTAACAAATATTCCTACTAAGCTTTTTAAAAGGCCAAGGAATGAATATATACACCTGTTTACCTATATACCCTACAATACATACAATCTCTCAAAACTCACTCGAGCTTTCCATGGGACCTTATTTCTGAAAAAGTATGTACTGAAGTCAATGGGGAGAGAAAAGTTATCTTTGGATCCCGTTTGAATTGTGCCACGAATTACACATATGATGTTTGTCAATTTAAAAAGATAATTTGGCAAGTCAAAAAATAAATAAAAATGTGTCGTAAAACTGTGAAGTAACACTTTTTTTGTGTGAAACCGCTCAATGAACTACATCTCCCATCTCGCACCACACACCAAGACGGTCGTCACGTTGGCACATTTCGCTTCTTTCTTTCAGAATGAGGCGAAAAGTATTAAAAGAGGTGAAAATCACTCCAAGTCTGGGCACGTTGAGAGCTGTACATACACACAAGGGGAGTTAGTCGGTTCCGTGAGAGCCAGCATGCGGGACCGGGATTCTGGGATTTGTAGTCTTTCTAGTTGCGTATTTTTCATAGTCTTATATTTCAACTGTTTTACGACAAACTGTGACTTTTTTTACATGGAAATTATTTTTTAAGATTGACAAACATCATATGTGTAATTCGTGGCACAATTCAAACGTTTTCTCTCTCCATTGACTTCAATGCATAATTTTTCCGAAATAAGGTCCCATGGTGGTCACCGGAAAGGGATGGACTTCAGCTCTCTATTCAGAAAAAAGAAAAAAAATCCCATGTGTTATTATGATTATAAATATGTATATTTGACCTTTTCCTCCAACCTACTTACATCATTATATCTAATGCACTTGTTTATGCCCTTTTCTGTCATGTTATAATTATAGTGTGTTGCATTGTTGACCGATTGTCAAGGCAACCTGTCTTAATCTATTGTGCATATGACAATAAAACCCTTTGAATTCTTTGAATAATAAACTTTAAATGACGCTTAGTTACACAATAAAGTCTAAAACAAGAGCAAAAAGTCACTCCCCTGAAGGAAAAACACTTCGGAGTAAATTCAATTAACCGTAGTCTGTGTGGATGCCGTGACTGCTGAACCACTACAAGAGTTTTAATATCCAGACCTAGTAACCAATCAGAATCCACTACAGAGGGCGACCCCCCCCCCCACATCTCATCGACCCTGCCCCAGAAACCAGTGTTGTGGTTAATTGCTCTGTAATTACTTTTAATTAGATTATTTCTGTCTTTCTCTCTTCTCTCTTTCAACTATTGTTTTCTCTCCTCCGTGTCATTGCTGCCCCGGCAAGAGCGGCGGCCATTGTTTGGAGTTAAGTGAAGGGGAAAGACAAAAGGAAGGGGGGAGGAAGAGGAGGAAGAGGAAGAGGAGGGGAACAATGTAGGAAAGTTAGCGAAACTATGATATTTTGACAGCAGGGAAAGACAGGGAGAGAGAGGCAAAAGAGAGAGAGAGAGAGAGAGAGAGAGAGAGAGAGAGAGAGAGAGAGATCAGAGAAATACAGATTAGGAACTGTTTAGATGAGACAAACCTTTACTTTTTTAAAGTCCTAAAAGCAAAGAGAACAGCAAGGGACAGAAGGACAACACTTTTGGAAGGAAGACACACAAAAAAGGGCCAAAGAAGTAAAGAAGAGAGAAGCTAACTTGGCTAACAAGCTAACTTGGGACGGGTGGCGCAGTGGTCTGTGCGTTTGATAATCAGATCAAGGGGGTGTTGGGGAACTCCAGTTCGAAACCCGCTCCCGCCCCACTGCTTCATGGCCGTTGTGTCCTTGGGCAAGACACTTCACCCGAATTTGCTCCTGTGGGTATTGTCCACAGTACATGTATAATATCAATGTGTACTTGTAAAAGCGCCTCGGTGACTTTGAGGTGTGAAGATGGGCGGTGTGGCGCAGTGCATTGATCAAGGGGGTGAAACCCGCCGCCGCTGCGTCTGTAAAGCCGTTGTGTCCTTGGGCAAGACACTTCACCTGAACTTGCTCCTGTGGGTATTGTCCACAGTAGATGACCATTACATGTATGTATGATCTGTATATGTAATGTGTATTTGTAAAGCGCTTTGAGAGTCATTGATAAAGCGCTATAATAACTATAAGGATTATAACAGCTATTGACAGTAGTTGAGAAGTGTGAAGGCTACAAGAAGCTAAGCTAGTGACACAAAAGGCTTCGGGCAAAGAATTAAAGACACCGAACTCCAACAAACGCTTCCTCCCAATCTAAATAACCCGTAGAATAATAAAGTAAACAATTTGATATCCACCAGAAGTTTTAATATGATCTCACATTTCCTAAACGTAGCCCTGTGCTAGCTTAAAGTAGCCATAGAGGAGCGCAACATGACGTCACTTCCTGGTGAAATAGCGCCCTCGCCCACTTTCCAGTAAAACAAGGCATTCTGATGCTAACAACACTAATGACAGGGTCTATGCAGGAATCCTGGAGTCAGATGTAAAACCTTTTAAGACCTTTTTTAAGACCCTTTCCATACATTTTAAGACCTCATTGCCACTTGGACCGGTTACCTTGGCGACACACTTTACCTCACATTGACTATATACAGTATTGATTGTCCTTCCTCCTTATCTTCCAACCATTTGGACACAGACTTGCATTTCCCCATAACGATGTTGTTTAACAACCGGCGTAAACGGACCTTCGTGCGCTATCAAGCAGTGAGCGTGCGATGTCCTGTTCAGATGACGTCAAATCCAACGGGATGCCATAAATAAACTACACAGAATCACACTACACACCTACGCAATGATTACATTCAGGCAGACTGTAGAATACAACCTCTTTGGACAATTCATATACTTATTGAAAACAAGCTGTTTAATAGCCTTCATTTTCGCTAAATTGATTTATCAACTTTTAATACTTTTTAAGACCCTGCGGACCCCCTGGATGATAACATTAATGATGCCAACAACACTAATAAGGCTAAAGTCAAATCAAACAGCTGTAATGTTAAAAGTCAAAGAGGCGAATACGGCATTGACATTTACAAAACACTGAAGAGCCACTCGAACACCGGCAGACTGACAGGTCATTGATCCGCTGTTGATTTAAATTCAATCCATAAATCGACGCCCATCGTCGATCTCCAATGACATTGTTTAATTGTCTTCCCGTCCGACCATCTTAATTGGCTCCTTGTAGAAAGCCCAATAAGACCGCATTATTATTTATCTTTTTATGTGATTGGCGAAAACGTCTCAATCTGTATTTACCGCCCTATACATGAGAGTGACTGTTTTCACCCGAAAAGGGGCCCGGCCATGAGGTAGAGGTGAAGTACCCGGATGGACTGCTGTCATCTATAGGGAGCAGCAGAGAGCCGTTCGAGGGCCATCATGGCTCCTCAAAATGCAATGGGACAATTCAGTTCCCTTTGTCCTAAACGATCGAGCAGAAGACACAAACAAAACGTGTCTCTGTCGGCAGATATAAGCCACACAGTGAGGGTATATATTTGTATACACATTCAAACTTATTTTTTTGACTTAAAACCATTCAGTTTAATACGTAATATTCCATCTGTCACATACTTATGTATATATAATACCTTGCTTTATAACTTGTTATTGTTCATTTGTTAATTCAACATGTATATTTTCTACTTTCTTGTTTATTTCTTGTGTTTTAATTGTTATTGTACGATGCCATAGCTTTTTACGCTGCTGCAACACAAACACTTCCCAAATTGGGATCAATAAAGTACTATCTTATGTTATTCCTGCACTTTCACTGTATTTCATTTCATTTGTATTTGTCCCGCTCATGGTACGCAAAACCAAATGTACAATAATTGCCACAAAACATGACTCTACCAACACACCATTGAGCGAAAAGGAGCAGGGAGAAGAATCAAATCTTATGTGACCTGCCCCTTTCTAAAAAAACAAAAATAAATACAAATAGATGCCCTTCATAATAATACTTTTTTTTTTTTTTTTTTTCACAGCCAAACATAACAGTATCTTAGAATACTACGAGAAACACAAACAAAAAAATACTTATTTCCCACTTGACGATTAACGGAAAGAAACTCATGTATCTGCATATTGAAGTATTAATGCTTGTTGTTTGTATGTTGTCTTCTCCTGAATGTTGAACGTCTCTTGTACAAGAAAAAAATAGCTCTACTCATCTCTTTGTACCTGCATAATGACGAGAAAGGATTCTACTCTATTCAGAAGAAGGCCTGGTTATAACTGACAGAGAGATGACACCGTAGTGTAGCCTGCTGGCGTTCCTCGCAGAAAACATGACCGCCTGGTGAGACTCATGCTTTCTCCCCTCCAGTCTCACAAGGGAAAAAGGGGGGAGGGAGTTAAAGAGAAAGATGCATGTGTGTTTTTTTGTATGGGGGATGGGGTGGCAGTCCCTTCAAGCTGCTTATATTTTCATACAAGCGGAAAGAAATGTCTTAAATCTGCCTGATTCATCAAACAGCTTGAGAGTGGGCCGCCGTAATGAGAGCATTTGGCTTCTGAAGAGTGTCAACAGAGTTAACCTCTCGACCCTGACCCTCTGGAGCTAAACCCCCCGTGGAAATCACTTCCTGATCGCCAGCCGATGGAGGGTGAGGGTCCGAGACGGAGGGTCACACTGACACACTGTTTACAGACTAACAGAAATCAAAACGGGGCTAGATTTAGCGACACAAAGTCTTTGTTGCCTCAACAACAAAACCACGACCCCACTGACTCACACTCTTCCTCCTCAGACACTAAATTGTGTCTAAAGAGGTCATTTTCTGCTCATCTTCAGGTTCATATCAGTATTTAGTGTCTCTACTGTGTCATGTCTCCATGCTTTAATGTTCAAAAAGCTCTTTATTTTCTCATCCTTCTTTGCACTGTTGTGATTGGTCAAAAAGTTGTCCCGACCCTTAAGGGGCCTACACTCCAAACTGACACCAAAGAACTCGTCCCGACGGACCCGACTGTTGTGTCGCCTCACGTCTCCTGCGTCTTGGCCATGTGTCGCAGTGGAACACACCGCAAAGACTTCAGCCGACGGCCAAGTAGCACGTACGAACTGCGCATGCGTGAGTGGCAATAACTCTCCTTACCAGCAGGCGGCGGTAGTGTGTATTCATCATTCAAAAGAGGCAACAACCGGAAGACAGACTGCGTGATAACCGAGAGAAGAAGAACAGACTGCGTGATATAAACAAAAAACAAATATCGTGTGCGTTCCATTTTCCCTCTACAGCGTGAAGCTCATGGGGCTTTCCCCAACCTGTGTCAAGAGCTGGAGTTCAATGAAATCTCAGATTTGCCTTCTTAATCGTTTGTTTGGGTCCCTCACTTCCGTTTCACTTCTCATTCACTGATTCGCTAGCCGAACAGCCAATCAGAGTGATTTCTTTAGCCGACAGCCTTCGTTGAATCGGCGGCGGAAGGTGTCGGCACGGCCGAAAAGACACGACGGGGCGGGACACACCAATCTGAGTAGGGGGACAGGATTTTTTTTAACAATGAGGAAAAAATCTGAAAGCAGTCCTTCATTTTGACGGATTAGAACAAACTCGGAAAAGCGCCAAAGTTTCCCCCGCAACGAGGCTCCGGTGTTAGGCATGCCTGCCAAAAAGGAAATTATACCGTTTCCAAACCCAACTTTGCCGTACAAATCATTGAAATGTCTGTGAGTTTTGGCTTTACCTCCCGCGAGTTGCAGTGGGCATGCATAACACGGCGCTAACAGTTCAGTCAGAGTGTAAAGGCCGACGGGTAATACTGAATTTTGACGGATATTTTACGATCCTGTCCGTCAAAATGACGGGCAGCGAAAAAATCTAGCGCAACCTCTGGTAAGGACCTTAACTCTATCACGTACAATGTGTTGGAGCGCTAGCCAATAGAAGCGTGAGTGTTACATAGTAGGGGTTTCACCAACTAATCGACTACCTTTACCACTAGTCGGCGCTGTAGGCCCTAGTCGACTAGTCGTGAAAAAAATGGAGGTAAACGAGGTGCTGCAAAATGCTCCAAAACACGTCCGACATTCTTATGTATGGCAGTACTTCAACGAAGATGGAACCAACTCCACAGTGAAGTGTCAGTTGTGTACAGCTGTACTGAAGTACAATACAAATGCATCTGCTATGCGCAACCATCTGAAGATGAAACACCCGCTGCCGACAGCTAGCACTAGCAGTAATGCTAGCACCAGTGAGCAACGGACCGGCGTCAGCACTGAACAGAGGCAGACGAACAGCAAGAAAACACGGGTCAACAGTGATGCGGATGATGAGCTACGGGATTACTGCCAGCGGACACCGCATATCCCCACAATGGATAATCCACTGGAGTGGTGGGCAGAAAACGTGCACCGCTTCCCCCGCTTTCGAGAAGCTACCTGGCTATTCCAGCCACAAGCACACAGAGTGAGAGGATTTTTTCCCTGGCAGGCAACACTGTCACCCGAAAGCGGTCAAGCCTCCTTCCCTCACATGTCGATGCGTTGGTGTTCAAACCAAACATATGGAAAGGTGGACGTTATCGTGGAGGACAGCGAATAAAGTGTTGCGCAATGCGCTGTTGCGCACTGGATTTACGTGGCATTTATGTAAACAAGAGTTTTTTGCTGTCGATTTTGGTGAGTCCAGTGTTTGTTATTTACTCAGCCATGTAACACAAATTAAAATGCAGTGTTTATTGTTACTGTATGAGTTCCAATAGAAAATACAGTTCTAAACCTCTCTTTGTGTGTCTTTATTATGACGTAACGACTAGTCGACTACTATTTTGAAAAACGTGTCGACTAGTAAATATTGGTAGTTGTGAAACCCCTATTACATAGTGATGTCAAAGTAAACAAAGAGAGTCCAATGGAGGCGTTTCAGGCAAAGGGGGGTTTGGTGGGTTTGATCCTTTGCAGACGACATATCAAATATTATATAAAACTGTAATAATGAGCCTTGGAAAAATAAATTCAATGTTATATGCAGCTGTTTGGGGCAGCTCTATTTTACACCATTATGCACTTAAGCCAATTCCTTTTTTGTGTGCAAACCAATTGGCAAAGAAACCTGATACTAAGAGACTTGGACATGTGTTTTCTTATAGCAAAAACAGATGTGAGGATGACGTGCGGACGAATGAGGGAGTGTCTAGACGGAGCAGCGTGAAAGAACGAGGATAAAACAATGTAAAGAATAAGTACAAATGGTAAAGTTAATTTCTTTTGATGCAATAAGTTTTGACTACATGTGTGTATTTGCGTCCAGACCCTTCAGGGCCGTCCTCTTTTTTTACCCTCGTCTCAAAACAGCCCTTTCTTTGTCTCCACTCTCCACTTCCTGTTTCATCTGGAACCAATTTCCCCCCTCGTGCCTCGTCCCCAGGGGGAACACTCTCCTTGGTGCTCCGCTATTACAGGAGGGGGGGGGGGGGGTGGTGGGGGGGGGTGGATGGACAGGCTTATATTCAGCAAGTGTGTTAAAAAGGTTCAGCAGATGGAAAGGTAGAAGGAGACGGGAGTTTAGAGCAGGATCCTTGGGCAAAGTCAACGAGATGAGAAAAGTCTTCCTATTTTATGTCGGAAAAAGTTGGGGGTTTCCGACGCTCGCTGCATTTCAATAGGATTTAAAAGCACCAAAATGTAGAGTTTTGACATCAAGGCCAAGAAATCAGCTTTGAAAGTGTGTCTAAATATACAAATGTCTATCTACCACATTTCAGACGCAAGGGCAATTCAGAGTGCTTTGCACGATAGAAAATGAACCATAAAAGGTGGTGCTATTGCAATCTAAACGGCAAAAAGGTTTAAGGCTTAAAAACTCAGTCGTCAGATGTTCTGGAAGTTTTCGGTGCATAACAACCACTAGCTGCTACTTTCACGACACAGTACGTACTCTAGCAGGTGATTAAAGTGTTTTAAATCAGCGTTTCTATTGCATTTGAAGTCAGGGTAAAGGCGCTGCGTTTACTGCAAAAACTGGGAGGGAAACTGTAAAAACAAAAACCCAAAATTATACCCAGACGGTGAAATGATAGAGCGGTTCTACAGTGGATAAAGTGGAGAGAAAGAAAGAAAGGGAGAAAGAGGAGGAGTTTACGTAGAAGAAGTAGAGGAGGAGGAGGAGGGTAAGCAACATCTGGAATCAATCTGTCAGTAAGTAGAGAAGAAGGAGGGAGGAAGGGTGGATGGATGGGGGAAGGACAAGAAGAGAAAGAAAGAAAATTATTAAAAAAATGAAAGCAAAGACAGACAAGGCGGTGGGGAGGAATGTGGGGAACAGGACGACCAAAGCCAAGAAAGAGGCAGCAAAATAAAAAAGCAAACGGAGACAATGAGTCATAAACGAGGAATGCCATGTGATTTATATTTTCTTAACGGGGTGGGGGGAGGGGATCGGGGGGTCTGAACTTGATACCTAGTTTTCAGAGAGACTTGAAACTAAAAGCACACATTCCCCCGACCCCATGGCACTGCTTTTTAAAAGTAACGTGCATGCCTTGAAACGTGTACAAAAGGCGCCCATGTATGCCTGCTGCCATGGGTCTACTTTTTTGTAATGAAAACCGAACATGGCACCCAGCGCTAAGCCTGTCCGCGTTTAAGGGCTCGGTTTTCCTGCAAGTTTCCATTAAGTTAATTCCATATAGTTTGGGAGCCTTTGAAGGCGCCGGCGGGCTGACGGTGAGGGTTTCAGACGGAGTGACTGAAAGCACAGAAAAGCAGTCACACACACACATACATAAACACACACACTGTATATGTCGCAGACTTGGCGGAGGGTAAAAAAACTGAAAGGGCGTCGCTCTTGTTTATTCTCTGTGTGTGTGTGTGTGTGTGTGTGTGTGTGTGTGTGTGTGTGTGTGTGTGTGTGTGTGTGTGTGTGTGTGTGTGTGTGTGTGTGTGTGTGTGTGTGTGTGTGTGTGTGTGTGTGTGTGTGTGTGTGTGTGTGTGTGTGTGTGTGTGTGTGTGTGTGAGAGAGAGACTAACTTGCTATTTTAGGAGAAAGGACGAAAGTTGCCGGAGCAAACGGGTAAGAGAAGTAGAGGGAAAAAAAGAGGCAGGGAGAGGAAGGCCAAATGACATGAGGTCAACAGATGGTGAGGGGAAGGGGGGAGAAAGGGGGAGGAAGAGGGGGGGGG
>NC_136906.1:5914784-5940028 GCF_949606895.1 Notothenia rossii
ATGCAATATCCATTAACATCTTCACAATTTCTTATTTTTTCCAAATCCAGCAGCCCTACATATTATCCCTCACGGCCATATGTCCGAGTCCCTTTCTTTTCCATAGTAAACCCAAATATGGTCCTCTTTGTCCTGCACCTCCTCCCCCCTTTTCTCCCATGTGCATTACCTTCCATCCATCAACTCTCCCCCCATCTCCCTGCACAATCCTCCCCCTCATATTTCAACCCTGACCCCCCGATGCCCAGCGATCAATACGGCTGATGGGCAGCGAGATCCCCCCCCCCCTGTGCCACGCTGCTCATTGTCACATCATCTTTGCTGGCGGGCTGTAACCTTTCCCCATCATCAGCATCCACCCCAAGCTGAGCATTATACCAGGGACCCTTTTTTTGTGTGTCATTGCAGTAGGTCAGCCTCACAGCCAATTAAAAGCATGTCCCCAGTTCCCTCTGGATTCAATTACCTGCAGATGACCTCAAACCGTGCCCTTCCTCTACTGTAAGCGCCGTTTTCCCTGCACTAAAAACACCAAATGTCAGCTAAAATGTTCCCTCCTCGTGCTGCTGGATTAAAGACACTTGAAAGCATGTGTAGGTGTAGGAATGATGCGCGCCGTGCGAGGAATAAAAAGCGGTGGATCCAGTCAACGGGTTTACTGTAATACACACAGATTAGTACGGTGGAGGCGGTTGACGCTGCCTCAGCAGTCGAGTCATGAAAGCAGGGGAGACCTGTGTTAAGGAGGGCCCCCCTAGAGCCCCCTTCCCCAAAAAAGGCTCTGTTCTTTGTCTTTCACATGGGGTGACCCCTCCCCCAATCCATGTCTGCCTCTCTTTTTAACACCTAGCCACAATCAAGGAAGGAGGGGGGGGCGATAGGTAGATAGATTCAAAGGCAGAGTGAATTATCATCACAAGTCTGGGGGATTTCATGCATAAGAATGAAAGAAAAACACCAAGAGAAGGAGAGGGCTTACTTTCTGGAAGACATGCATGATGAATGGTCTGTCATGGAAATGGAGCCTGTATCATATTACCTTTGTCTGGCTTCTAGCAGCTGCAGCCTCACACTTTGTACGTGTGTTGTTCAGAATCTATCACAATTAAAGGATTTTCCATTTGCTGCAATGATGCATGATTACGTTGTTGATGAGTGGGGAAAAGAAAAGGACGTTGGGGGGGGCTGTCAAAACATTATCATCACTCCCATTCTGATGCCTGGGAACAAAAGCTTTGACTTGAGAAGGAGAAAGGGGAGGGCAGAGGATACTTTGGGGGAATAAATGCACACATGGAAGCTTAATAATTGCACTCTTACCTGCCCAATGTCGACCACAGTGGTGCCGTCTATCCTGGGTCTTTTGCACTCCGCACCGGGTAGGTCCGTAAGGACAGCCACTGTCTGGGCGTCGGGCTCCGGGTCTCCTCGCTTCATCCCCCGGACAGAAGCTCCCGGACCCCCGGTCGTGTTAGCGAGGGTCCCGGCTGCTGTATCAATGTCTCTCTCCATTACCCCCCGACTAACGGGCAGCATTATAGAAGCAACGTCGGTCGACATTAACATTGGACGGCAAGACAGTCCTCCAGTCAAAAAACAAACAAACGTGTATTTCTATACCTTGATATAATCACAATGGATCCCCCTAATTTACATCAATAATAATAAGCAGCTGGTTCTTCTTTTTTTTAATTCCCAACTTCAATGCTGAACATTATGACTCTGGCGCATTAAGTAGAAAAAAGAGTTTAAATAAAAAAAACGACGTGACCTATTTTTGAATATATGATCACACGTCTTACTCTTGGATGCCTGACAAGCTAATTAGCTAGCTAACTAGCATGCTAGCATTACATTCCGCTAGCTCCCTTTATAAATGTAGCACCGTTGCCAAAGATAGAAAACGTTGGGAATTAGCTTAGCGGGATACTTCTCCTTAAGCGAAGCAAAGCAGTCGTTTTTCCTCCTCTTCGTCGATCAATTAATGTGTTTTTTTGTTAGTAATAAACCCCTCTGTTGTTCCTTGGTCTCCAGTCCCTTCTTATCGCACCGTGGTCTGCTCTGGATGTGTCTTCTTGGCTGCGGACGAACACCGTTTCCTCTGCTCTCTGAGTCCCCGGTTGGTTGTGTGAGGGAGCCCCGGTGAGCTGTTCCAGGGTCAGTTTTTGTCGGCGGAGGCTCTGAGCAGAGAGGCGGTCGGTGAGAGGAGGCGGGCTGATCTGAGGTCTGTGTTTCCTCCGTCCCATTCTCCTGCTTTTTTTTCCACGATTCCCAGAGAGACGCCCCCCTCCTCCTCCTTTATTCTCACGTATTTCAAAATGTTAGTATTTTTCTGTTCATAACACAGCCATTTGATATTTTAAAACTATAAATAATTATAAAATATAAGAGACACAGACGAAAATGAAATGAAAAATAAATACAAATTTGTAAGAAAGTGAACAAAATAGAAGCTAGTTTTTTTACAGGTCTAAATAAGATATAGGGGAATATAATAAGTATGTTAAATGCTAACGTTGAGGACTTCTTTTCGCATTTTCCACGCAGTTTAGGGTGATTCTCAATTTTAGAAATCATTTTAGTGGACTCTAATTTATTAAAACAAATTTGACAACACTTAACATATTCAAGTCTTTCTTCATATAGGCCTAAATTAAAGCATATATGTAACTTTCATATGCATTTTTGTCAGGCAAAAGCACATATTTAATTGTAAATACAATAATACAATATGACTCTTGCGTGTTTATACATTTAACAAAAGCACAATAGTTTAGTAATAATTATATTTAAGCGTTTAATTAGGTATATACATATGAAGAAAACTCTTGACCTATTCAGGTTAATGTCCTTTTACATAGCCAAGTACATTTCTAGGCTATGTGTTAATAGAAAGCAGAGAGAAACAGATGTAGATAACCAAACGTTTTTGATGAAGAAATCAAATCACAAATCAAAAGAGTTCTCAGTCTCTGATGTGATTTCTCTGAAGGGAAGATTTACAGCAGCATTATTTTTAATGTGTTTGCGCCCCCTGGTGGCTTCTACACGACATAGCGTCTGAAGTGAAGGGGATTTCCATCTTGAAGGGTGAGAAGTTGTGATGAATTTCAAACCAAAGCAACACAGATCAAATACAGCTGCTGTTGTGTTGCAATGTTGACAGTGGAAAACCTAAAATAACTTAAAGAGGGGGAGGATACTTAAAAAGAGGAACGGTAATTCTGTCTTCGTGGTCATACACACACACCCCCCCCACACACACACACACACACACACACACACACACACACACACACACGCACACACACACACATACACACACACACATACACACACACACATAAACACACACACACACACACACACACACACACACACACACACACACACAAACACACACACAGTGTGAAGTAGAGGTGTCTTACATTATTTTGAAGTGCAGTAAAGCAAGGCAAGTTTATTTCCATAGCACATTTCAACGACGCAATTCAAAATGCTTTACAAAAATAAATATTAAGACATATTATTGCAACAGAAACACATTACAAAATACATTAAAAACAGTCATTAAAAAGCCAAGATATTCAACTAGAACACATATTTTGTCTGATTTTAAAGACATGTATTGTTGTAGTTGTATAAAATTTCCCGTTCCATCGGCCTACAACCTCGTAACATAGATGAATATTGTGCAGACACGGTTTTACAGTTTGCTATAGCTAATTTAATTACCCGGAGCCTCTGCTGGCACGTTGTGTTTTCTCATGACAGCTCATGTGTTAACTCTGTTTTCTGGGGAACACCCACTCGATCAAAGAGCATTAATAAGGTGTGAGGGTAACCTGTGTCATGTGTTCATCGCACCAACACACTGCTGGAGAAACACCCCTCTTAAGTGTTCACACCTACAGGAGATATGAATAGCTGTAGGAGGAAAATACAAGTGTTTTACAAGTCTATACTTTCTAAAAACATAATTCCATGTATTTTGGCATTTACATTTCATATAGTTTTGCACACTCTTTATTTACTGAACCCTTGTGTGGTGTTCATATTTTTGTTACTCTGCCAGTGTTCGTGGGTCGCTGCCTTTTTGGGCTTCAATTCAACATAATCAAACTATTTTATGTTAAAATAGCATATATGGTTCATATTTGCCCTTTTACATTTCTTAGATCACATTAATGAATTAAAGTGCTACTTGTTTTTTGCCCGCTGACCGGCTGGTCCTGTGCCTCGTCTTTTTTTTGTTGATGCTCAATCTCATCCTCTTCTTCAAAGTCACTGTCGGACTCAGAATTCTCAGAAATGTGATCTTCACATTCTGAAACACCTTCCTCTTCCTCTTCAGGCCTATTCAACTGGTGGCCCGCGGGCCAGATGCGGCCCAGAACCAACTCCCGAGTGGCCCAGCCTCCCGTAGCCAAATTCCTACACTAGTACAGACCATGAACGCAACACTCCGCGTTGCATAGAAACCACCAAACCACAACGCAGCACATTTTTTGAAAGTACACCTAGTGGTGCTAGTAACGGTGGTCCTATGATAGCAACTCTAAAACATGTCTCTCTCAACTCTGAAGCGTAAACAGAGACAAAACTGTCATTGATCTTGTGGAGCAGATCCAAGTCAAGCTGGACCTTTTCGCGACCGACGGCACGGGTCGGATACTGCATTTTCCGACGCTCCCCAAATACATCACATCTCCGGCACAAATCACGGATGTGATGACAGATTTCATTGCGAGGTTGAAAGAGAACTTTAGCCGCGTTCACACCAGAGTACTTTTCCCACTTTAGTTCCGATATAGTTCCGAAATGTCGCGTTCACACTAAAAAGAGCCGGAACTAAAATTAGTTCATGAGAACCTTTTTACCCCCTTTTCCGAGACTCTCATGCGGCTCTCTTGTGAGAAAAGAGCTATATTTCTGATTGGCTGGGCGGATTGCAAACCACGCCCCGTAAAACAAAAAAAAAGTGTTGTGAAGCCACCATTTTATTATCCTCGCATTAGCATTATTAGCATTAGCATTAGCTCAGCACAGAAACGCAGAGAGACTAACTTATGGCAACACAAAATTAAAAAAATGGGAGCGGTGGAGATGAGGAGGTGTCGGCGTTCTGGTGATTTACTCGGAAGGCTTCAGTAGAAGCTGCTGGGACTCCCAGCAGCTTCTACTGAAGCCAGTCCCCAACTCCGGGGACTTCCGGCCGGGGATTTTGGGCGGCAGTATACGCCGTGAAGTTGTTTTCGGCCTGCCAGTAAACCCAAAGCAGAAGAAGAAGAAGTGACGTCAGCGGCTTCATTTGCCCAATCCACCCCCAGGGACTTATTCCGGTGTGAACGCGATCTGTACTTAGTTCATCAGAACTAAAGAGTTCTGATGAACCTTTCTGGGAAAAGTACTGCGGTGTGAAAGCGCCTATTGCCGGTCGATTGGATGGACTTGCTCTGCCCACAGAGGTGATGGACTTTGCTAGAGACCCCTTCACTGTTGCAATAGAGGGGGACGCATCAACCAGAGCAAAGGGAGTGGTTCCCTGCATCGACAAGGGGAAATATACACTGGAGCTTATTTACATGCAGCGCACTAACGGGCCAGCGAAGTTTTGGAGTGATGTCAAAAAACAGCAGTTCCCTAACGTTCAGAAAGTAGCGATCTGTGTGCTCAGTATGTTTGGATCAACATACACATGTGAATCAAGCTTTTCACACATGAACTCAATCAAAAGTAGCACTCGCTGCTCCCTGACTGACAGCACTTTTCACCAATGTTTTAGGATTGCATTGACATCCTATGAGCCAAAAATCACTGCTCTTGTTCAAAACAAAAAATGTCCCTTCTCCCATTGAGAAAGTCAGCGATGACAAATCACAAATGAGGTGATAGTAAGCACCTAGTTTACTATAGTAGACGTGTAGTGTAGTATTCATTCATATACATACCCGTATCCCTTGTTATGGGTTTGTGCACTGAAGGGTTTGACAGTTCTTTCTGTTTTCATTTAAATGCACTTTGTAATGTGTCTGGGTCAAATGTGACCAAAACGTATGATTTTTTTGTTATTACTTGAAAAGTGAAAAAATAGTATTGCTACAGTACTACCTCTATGTGTTGGTTTAAAATGTGTCGCTACCCGCTTTTTACAGGCCGCTGAATGTCTGGCCCAGCTGAATTTTGTCGTTATAAAATCTGGCCCAACTGAATGTGTAATTGAATAGCCCTGCTCTACATCATCATCAAATGGTTCTCTCTCTTCCAAAACCATTTGTAAGGCCCTCTGAGCAGAGAATATCTTTGGCCATTTTTATCAGTTGTGATAAGGACCCAAAGTGGAGAAGCTTTATTTATTGTGTCTCGCCCCAAATGTACAGCTGGGATAGAGTGTGCAAAAAAAAAGATATTGATTCACGCAAAACATAATGCGGGAATGTGAGAGCAGACAGGAGTCCGTGCTTGAGTTGATCAACCTTGTGCGGGAATGGCAGGGGCAGAAACACAAAAGTCTCACACACACACACACACACACACACACACACACACACACACACACACACACACACACACACACACAATGTCTCTACACTTTTGTTAGCCCCCGAAGGTCGAACTTCCTGTATGTAATATAAATGTGTAGGGGGGGTACAGTGGGTGGTCATTGAAAATGTGTTCTGATATGTGTTCTTCATAGAAAATGAGCCAAGGCCATTGAGTGTGTGTTTGAAGAGAAAATGTATCATATCATTTTTCTTTAGCTAAATAATGAAAACCGGTCCCACAGACCCGAACACCATACAAGGGTTAAACACATTTTCTGTTGTTGCTTTCAGTGGTATAAACATACATATATCTGACTTAAAGAGTCCCTGTTATACTTTTTGGGGGTTTCACTAACCTGTAGTGTAGGTTTTAGTGCATATAAATGGTCTAATAACGGTTGTTATGGAAATCTTAGACCTAGTCAATACTGTGGAGATATACAATTAGAATGATCATTCAATAAACTGGTGAAACAAACAGAGTTGTCTTTCTGGATCTTTATTCGAGGCGCCTCGAAGGCACAAGTCTCACAGAGTACAGGGTAGTCTGCAGGAGTGTGCGCAATAGTCACAGAATAGCAAAGCTTATATACAAGATAGGGCGGGCAGACAGAGTTTTTGTGTAGCTAGGCGGAACGCCTCAGAAATCTGCTTTCACACGGATGTCTCATATTTTTATTAGACACCTGTGTCATTGAGCTGTAGAAAGTATAATGGTTATCAGAATATGGAAGTTCAAACTTTGTGTGAAGAGGAGTAGTTTCAACATAGTCTGCCAAATCAGCTCTGTGGCCTTGAAGCGCTTGAGAATAATAATCCTCATTAGAGACAACAGATGAAACAGCAAATATGAAGAAATGGTACAGTAGTGTTAGACAATGCTTTCAGAAGCATTTGGTTTTACCATATAAGGTAACATAAGAAATTGCCACTACATTCCCCCCTTTTGATCATACTTGATCAATCATGAAAATAAAACCAATGACAGGATAGACTGATATAACACATCAATGAATACACTCCATCGCTGGTTTTAGTAAACACATCATAAACATATTATGGAAAGTGGCTGTTTTTGTGGAGGACAGACTCCGTATGTGGAAAGAAAAAGAATACTGAAACGAGGGAATGGCAGTCTTTACACACAATTTTACAGTTCGGTGTCCGACTCTTCAGTGTCGGAATCAGTGGGGGCTGAATCTGGGTTGGTCGTAACATTGTCAGTGGTTTGAGGGAGAGCGGTGTATTGTGCAAATGCAGAGGAGATCATACTAGAAAAACATTTCTTCATGAGGGGAACTACACAGCATGTTCAGCAGAAGAGCAAGGCTATGATGGTGAGGAATTGCGTGACTATTCTGGCCAGTCAGCCTTCCCACTCTCCCGATGTGAGCCAGGACCACCAGTCCCAGCCTACAGGGTCGTAGTCCACGTCGTCAGCCTTCATGTCTGCCAGAAGTGTGTTAAGGTGTTATGGTGCGAGTCATGTTCTCTGATATGTCTGGAATGTATGTGCAACAAGAGTCTCCGATAACGTGACATAGGCCCCCCCTTGAGGCAAACAGGATGTCTAGAGCAAATTGATGTTGCATTAGCATGTTTCTAGTCCAGGTGGGCGTTAGCTAATTCTTGTCCGAGGGGCTCCATCTTCAATCACTCGCCAGTGATCAGGCACAAAGTTTAGGTTCTTGGTGTCGTCGTCTCCTTAGTAGATGTGTCTAGTCTGACTGAGCCTGGGCCTTCATGACCATATCAATTAAACCCCACACCATGACGGCACAGACGAGGAACCAGAGGCATATGAAAAAGCACAGCTGGCCGTCGCCCATGAGTCTTGTGTGTGGTACTAGGGTGTATGTACTGCATGTGTGGTGCTGGTGGTGACTTGGCACGTCACTTGTCGTTGTCTGTTTCTACTGGACCGGCTAGACTGGGACGGAGATGACAGCTTTGCAGTGGCTGGCGTGGACCCACGTGGCTCTCTCGGCGACCTTGACCGCTGTCTGGGTGACGAGAAGCACCTGGTAGGGACCTTGCCAACGGCTGGATCTCCAGCTCTTTCTCCGGAAGTCCTTGACCAGCACGAAGTCGCCTGGTTGGATACGGTGGAGTGGACCAGTAGCGGGGGTAGGTAGAGCTGCCGCTACCTGGCGTCTGATATCTTCTAAATTGGATGACAGGTTAACACAATATGACAACATAGCATCCTCACACAAAGTTGTGGAGGGGAGAGGACATCCTGGCGCCTTGATCCCAATCTGTGGAGGAGCTGCAAAAAGGATCGCAAAAGGGCTGAGTTGACTCCGTGTTCGTTTCCGTATCCTCATGTACATCAGCACAATGGGCAGGGCTTGTGTCCAGGATAAACCTGTGTCTGCGCAGCATTTTGCTAGCTTGTTTTTGATTGTACCGTTCTCTCTTTCCACCGCACCGCCACTCTGTGGATGGTAAGCACAATGCTTTCTGATGTCCATGCCAAGGTATTCTCCTATCTGTGCAATGAACTTATTAGCAAAATGTGAACCATCGCTAGAGATCTTGCTTGGTATCCCCCATCTAGGAATAATTTCCCTTAGTAAAGCTTTAGCAACAGAATTTGCTGTCTGTGCGTTTACCGGAAATGCTTCAACCCATTTGGACCACATGCCAACCATTACTAGACAGTGTTTCTTACCCTCAATGGACTAAGTTATATTAATGGCCTCTAACATCGCCCCTTTTGACACATGGTCTAACCCATGTGTCAATTTAGCACATTTCCTAATGAGACAGGGTCAGTGTTGCCGGTTTGTGCAGAGCGTTTACATACTGCAACTTCAGACGGGAGCAGAATGGCGATAAGAATGGCCAATAAGCCTGCAACTAGGACATGGTTACGTACTGGCTTTCCGTCAGATTTAAAAAATGGTCTACACTTCCAAATAGCGCCAAAATCATGTACTACCCTGAAAGCATAACGTGAGTCAGTGTAGATAGTTACAGATTTGCCTTTTTCAAAAATGCAGGCCTCAGTGAGTGCTACGAGCTCTGCTGCTTGTGCTGAGAGGTGGCATGGGAGCGGTCCGGAACAGAGAACAGCAGAATCTGAAACAACAGAGAAACCCACCCGATTAGTGCCCACAGGGCCGCGAGAGGCGGACCCATCAACACACAAAATGAGGTCAGGGTTTGTCAGGGGTACATCTTTTAAGTCAGGTCTGGGAGTACATAGAATAAGAAGCTCGGCAACACAGTCGTGTTCGTCACCGTCTTCTGGGAGAGGCATAAGAGATGCTGGGTTGAGAGTGGTACAGCGTTTGACTTCAACATTAGGCATGTCTAACAGGCATGTGTGATACCTAAGATAACGTGCAGCAGAGAGGTGTGATGTTCTCTGTTCACAGAGGATGAGAGAAACAGCTTGTGGAACCAACAGTGTCAAAGGTGCATAACCTACAATGTCACGTGAGGAGTTGAGAGCTTTTTCAGCTGCAGCAACTGCACGGAGACATTTAGGCAGGCCAGCAGCTACAGGGTCTAGCTTGGAGGAGAAATAGGCAACAGGCCTCTGTTTTCCCCCATGATCTTGAAGGAGAACTGAGGTCATACACCCATCGCGTTCCTCCACTGCCTGTATAAAAGGCTTGGTAGGATCAGGCAGACCTAGCGTCGGCGGGGATTGGAGAGCCAGCTTCATGTTAATGAAGGCTTCGTCGGCTTCCGGCGTCCATACAAGGCGATCCGCAGGTTTGAAACCGGTGACATGCGATATTGTGCAGAATGGTTGTTCGAGCGGAGAATAGTTAGGAATGAATGACCTGCAGTATGAACACATACCCAAAAATAACATCATCTGTCGCTTAGTGACAGGTTTTGGCAGAGCAGCCAATGATGCAATACGCTTAACTGAAAGCGTTTTTCCCTCTCCTGAAATGATGTGAACCAGAAATGTAACTGTCTTTTGCACATATTGAAGTTTAGACAAACTGGCCTTGTGGCCCTCAGCAGCGAGGTGTTTTAACAAGGAAATGGTATCAGCTTCACACTGTTCTGCTGTTGGTGTGCAAATCATGAGGCCATCAACATATTGTATGAGAGCGGTGCCTTTAGAAACTTGGAGAGAGGCCAAACTTGTACACAATGCTTGGTTGTACACAGTGGGAGATTCGCAGTAGCCTTGACACAAACGTGTGAATGTGTAAGGTTTACCATCATATTCAAATGTGAACCAAAATTGACCGTCTTTGTGTACAGGGACACTGAAAAATGCATTTGAGAGGTCTACAACAGTAAAAAATGCTGCAGAGGCTGGAACTTGGGAAAGAATCAGACAAGGATTTGGAAGGAGCGGCGTGCGTGCATGTACAACTGCATTCATAGCTCGTAAATCCTGGACAAATTTCCACTCGTCAGGAGGTTTGTCCCGGACCTTTTTAACAGGAAAACTGGAGTGCGTACCGGGGAGTCTTTACACGGAACAATGACCCCTTGTTTAAGTAGAGAGGTAAAAAGTGGACGAATGCCATCAACAGCTTCACGTCTCAATGGGTACTGGGGTTGGTTTGGGCGGAACGTGGATTTAAGAGTGATAACTACAGGCTCAGCAGAGCGGATAAAACCTACTTCATATTTGTGAGCTGCCCAGAGTGTGGGAGGCACATCTGAAAGCGCGGCAGGAAGCTCAGTAAAATGAGAATTACCCGTAAAGGCGGGAAAAGTGGCATCACCAACGTCATCATCCTCAACCAACAGCAATGTGCGCAGAACGGCTACGTTCGTGCAAATTTTCATTTTATACACGTCATGTGACATAGAGTATATACATATTCTGTGTGTAGGTGCCCAATCAGTGGCTGACTCCCAATCTTTAACGAGTGGACCCAAATCCCTCCATCTATCAGTGGGGCCCCTTGCTAGTGAAATGTGTGGGACCGCCCCTGGGATTTGATACAGCTTGTGTTGTGTGGGTGTGAGTGTAACAGAAATAGCGCTGCGCAGCGAACTCCAAAACATTGTTTTAAGCATGAGTTCATCATTTACACATTCTAACAGAAAACTCTCATCATAGTATTGACATGCGTCATCAACAACGTTAGCAGTACAATGCAAATGAGGAGCCTCCATGAACACAGCAGGTGGAAAGACACGCTGATGAGTCAAACGCATTCCTGAGAATCAGGATATGTCAGCAGCCATTGATACACATTCAACAGATCTCCATCATCAAATGAGTTTTTGAACCATCGTAGGAGATGGCCGTCGGACTTTAAGACCCTCATTTGTGAAAATGTGGTCCAAGCCGAACCGGAGAATCAGATCTCTGCCCAGTAAATGTATTGGGCAGACAGATGATAGATGATAGAAGAAAACTGTGTTTGACTGATGTGGGAAATGGATGACTGGCATCACCGTTATCTCTACACTGAAGTGGTACAGAACACTTCTCCTTTACAGTTACCCCAGCAGCTCCTATTGAGTGAATAAATCTACCACTGAATTTGCAATCAGGCAAATCTGCAAATTTTACCACAGAATGAGTAGCCCCAGAATCAACCAAAAATGTAACATCAACACCCATGATAGCTAAAGTTAGTGTGGGACATTTTCTGAAATGCTGTTTCAGTGTCATATTTCAAATATGTACCCTCTTTAACCACAGACATGTCTTCTAAATGTTTCCAATTTCTCAATAGCCTGCATGATGTGCGTGTCACTTCCCTGTTCAGATGCTGCAGGCTGAATTTCCTTCTCGCTCGATTGGGCCCCTTCCTCCCCATCTGGTGTAGGTCAGTCTGATTGTGAATGGCCCCGTCCTTGCTGTCCCCCTCTGCCTCCGCTGCCAGTGTTCTGTGGGCAGTCCCGGATCCAATGTTCAACACTGCCACACTTAAAACATCTTTCGTCGTTTGAAGGTCTTGCTTCTCGTCCTCTGCCTCTCCCTTGGTTTTGTGAGCAGCCAGCATTCTGCGCGGCTTGCGCTGTGGCTGTGAGTCCGTTGAGGAAGGCATTACTGAGGTGTGTTTCCCAAACGCCCGCTTGGTCCCCTAGGACATCGGGTTCGTTTATTCCGCTGTTGTCCCGGAATACTTGGGCCTGATGGGGGTGGACGAGCTTGGCGTTGACGGGGAGTCTGCTGACTGCATGGCTGGGGCTTGTAGTGGTGGGGGAGGTGGTTGAGGTGGGCCAGCCGGATTGCCAGTGTTGTACGCCGGGGGAGGGAAAGGATACCCAGAGTCGAGGAGAGGGTCATTCAGGCCTGCAATGGAAGGATACAGAGATGTCTGGGGTTTACATGGTTTTGGAAATAACTTATTTTCCTTCTTTTCTTCACATTCATCTTCAACCTTAATATTTTCTTTATTGCCGAGGCCAACCGCCTCCTTTCACGGCATTCTGCTTAATTCTCCCAGTATTTAAAACACTTTCTTTGAGTGTCCAGCTTTTCTAAGTCTTTTACTTTAATTTTACTCTTCTTTTTCATTCCATCTTCACACTCTTGTAATTTATCCTTTAGGTTTTTGATTTTTAATTTACTCAAAGAGCCTCCCTTTGGAAATCCGAACCTTTCCGTCAATATATTTAATTTAGACTGACTGTTTTCACCATATTTTGCTCGCATGACATCTACAATCGGGCCCTCAGGAGGTTGGCCTGCCCCCCTACTCTGCTTTGTCCCTATGGAGAAAGTCTTTAAGTGTTACCAAAACAGCCCGTGTTACCAGAACACTATTTTTCACCCGTCGGTGATGTGATATTTGTTCCTCAGTACAAATCACACAAAAACTGATCGTAAAACCTTTTACGGCGGATATACCAAATATCCTACTTTTGAGCAGCCCGCCTAACAAATGTCATGGAGGTTAATTACGTTTGACTTTTAAACAATTAGAAATTGTACATCTCACCGAGCATTGAAGGCCTTTTGAGTACGTTGGATCTCGTGAAGTGAATCGGTTTCACCCCGGCGCTGGTCCTCTCATCCCGTAAGTTTTCTGTCGAGGTAGAGGAGAATCCGAGGATCCCGGAGCGATCACCAGCGTCCGTAGGTGTCCCTAATCGAACTTGCAGAGATCCTGCCGACAACGCCAAACTGTTATGGAAATCTTAGAACTAGTCAATACTGTGGAGATATACAATTAGAATGATCATTCAATAAACTGGTGAAACAAACAGAGTTGTCTTTCTGGATCTTTATTCGAGGCGCCTCGAAGGCACAAGTCTCACAGAGTACAGGGTAGTCTGCAGGAGTGTGCGCAATAGTCACAGAATAGCAAAGCTTACAAGATAGGGCGGGCAGACAGAGTTTTTGTGTAGCTAGGCGGAACGCCTCAGAAATCTGCTTTCACACGGATGTCTCATATTTTTATTAGACACCTCTGTCCTTGAGCTGTAGAAAGTATAATGGTTATCAGAATATGGAAGTTCAAACTTTGTGTGAAGAGGAGTAGTTTCAACATAGTCTGCCAAATCAGCTCTGTGGCCTTGAAGCGCTTGAGAATAATAATCCTCATTAGAGACAACAGATGAAACAGCAAATATGAAGAAATGTTACAGTAGTGTTAGACAATGCTTTCAGAAGCATTTGGTTTTACCATATAAGGTAACATAAGAAATTGCCACTACATGGTCTAATAGTTTTGTTCCGTTTCATATATTCTCTGTCTCTCTAATTTAGGATATTGTGTGTTCAAGTCACATGGTCGAGGAAAATGGTACAAACAGAGGTTGTGTTGTTGCACATTCGTTTATTTTCATTTTTACTGGAACAGTGTGTGTGTATGTTAGGGCTAACCCATACAGTGGTGGGGCTCAAGTCAGTATTTGTAATGTAATTACATACACGCTATCGCACCCCTTGACAGTGAAACGCCACGCGTGAGGCTTTTATTAGCTTTTATTAGTCTCCTTTTATCAGCTAAATTAAATCGAGAGCAACAGGTGTGAGTTCAACAATACAATAGCCTATTCTGCTAATTCCACGTTGTTACAACATGCTACGCAGCGGCAGAAACAAGAAAAGATGGCATATAGAATTGACACGGAGAGGGAGAGAGAGAGGGGGGAGAGTGAGGGAGAGAGACAGTGAGAGAGACAGAGACAGAGACGCACACACAGGTAAACAGAAAGAGACAGATATATGGAGCTAATTTCCTGCCATAACCCCACAAACAAACTAAACAGGTTTTACAAATGCCTCATGATTCACTAACAAACACAATGTGGTTTGCAAATACAAAACACCATCTACAAACTAATGCATTTAGTTTTGCAAAGACAAAAACGTATCTATCAAATAAACACATACCATTTTTCTAATAAATCATTTTTCAGAGACAAATTCAGCAAGTACACACATTTTTTTTACAACTACAACACTTTTTTTTACAAGTACAACACTTTTTCTTCTCACCGTGACTCACTCACGTGACTTTTGGCAGTAATATTCCGCCGTGGCTGGCACATGCATAGATATATATATATGGGCACATGCAGGCAGCAGGGGGCGCTACTGAGTCCATCGGGAGGTTGAGCAGCCCTTGTCAGTCTGATGACAGGTGTTTCTAGCGATCCAGCGATCTGTTTCCCGAACTCATTTCACAATGAGCGGCCAACAAGTGAGTTTGTTAATTTTTCTGGTGAAAAAGCCAATGTTAACTCAACTAAGTTACTGTTTCATGAGTATGAGCAGACTGCAGGAGCTAGCTTGTTTTTTGTGGACACGACCGGTAGATTTTCGCAATCCGTGTTGTCAACATGCTTACTTTAACATAATTTTTAATGGTCGGGCTAAGGTAGGGCTAAGCCATTTCTTGGTATGGCTGTAGCCTACCCCAGCCATACCCTGGCGCCGCCACTGCCTATAGCTATGGTGCGCAAAAAGGACGGCACCTACCGCCTCTGCATGGACTATAGAGCCCTAAATGACACCACTAACCACCTCCGTGGCTGAGCCTCTCCACGCCCTGACAAAGAAGTATGCCCGTTTTCACTGGAGTGAAGAATGCCAGGAATCATTCAACGAGCTCAAGCGTCTGCTAACCACAGCACCAGTTTTGGGTTATCCACTCGACCAAGGCAGCATGATACTGGACGCAAGCAATGTGGGCATTGGAGCTGTCCTCAGGTTCAGCAGGGCAGAGAGCTTGTGCTGGCCTATGGGAGTCGCAAACTATCCAAAACTGAACAGAATTACTGCACTAAACGCAACCCAGTCTCACGGCATTTCGTGTTATAGTCACAACATTTAATCTATTGATTCGTGTTCACCAGCACGATTTTCCCTTCTTTTCGTGTTACACAGAACGATTTTAAAAGCAATGTATTTCTATTGGTATTGTGTTTCGTGCCTGCAACACGTCTTTTTGTCCGTTCGGATCTTGGAAGACCGGAAGCTGTGTCTTCCAACCACCTGACAGCTTTTCAGGAGGTTGGAGAGACTGGGTGAATACAACTTTGAGATTGTTCATCGGCCTGGCCGGCTACACAGCAACGCAGAGTCTGCCGCAAGTCTTGTCCATGTAAGCAGCCATGCCCCTCCCCTCAGCCAGTGAGCTTTAGTGATCAGGCGGTGCAGTGCTAGTTGGACTCTGACATCAACCAGGCAATGATGAGTCCAGTGGGGGTAGAGAGACCCTCAGCTTCCAGAGCAGTGAGTCCAGTGGGGCTAGGAGAAGCTTCACCTGCTGAGGTTGACAATGTAAATTCTGGAATAATCTACCGGACTACGACCAACAACACTACTGGGCTGTTGCAGGCTCAGGATGCTGATCCAGACATAGGCCCCATCAACAGTCTCCCTGTGCAGCCCAGCTACAAAAACTAGGGATGCACCGAATATTCGGCCACCGAAAATTATCGGCCGAAAATGGTTAAAAAGGCCCTTTCGGCTTTCGCCGAATGTCAGAGAACAGACCCGATACTTCTGGTACAGAATGAGAGAAGGCGTTGCCCTCTGGTGTAGCACCTGTACCAGCTGCGTATCCAAAGCCAGGCCCCGTAAGACACCACAAGCTCCAACGAGCACTGTCAGGGTAGGAGCCCCCATGGAGCGCATCGCCTTGGACATCATGGGGCCCCTGAACGAGACAGATCGCAAAAACTGTTATGTGCTTGGTACAGGACTATTTTACCAAGTGGGTGAAAGCTTACCCCCTTCCCAACCAGCAGGCTGTACCTGTGGCTGACGTGCTGGTTTCAGGGTGGGTGTGTCGTTATGGAGCACCACAGACGCTGCGCGGTGATCAAGGCCGAAACTTGGAATCCGAAGTGTTTCAGGAAATGTGTAAGCTGTTTGGCATTGAGAAAACACGCACAACACCTTTCAGACCTCAATCTGATGGCCAAGTCGAAACCTTTAATGCCACACTACAAAAGATACTGGTCACAACAGCTGAGTGCTGCCACTGGGACTGGGACCTCATGATCCCCTATGCTGTTATGGCTTACAGAGCAACCAAGCACAGTTCAACTGGTTTCACCCCCAACTTCATGATGTTTGGCCAGGAAGTGAGCGAGCCGGTGGACCTGGTAGCTGGTCTACCCCAAGGCTCTGGCACACTCCCTTCAGCCCCTGAATATGTCCAGCAGATCCGACAATGCCTGGAGCTGGAGAGGCCCTTGGTGAGTCTGTAAAATGTAGAGACAATACGACAAAAACTGCTGTCGCACACAGTACCATATTGGTGATGTTGTGTGGTCAGGAGGTTTCTCCCATCGTACGAAGGACCATACTTCATTCTGGGACTTGGATGATCTGGTGTATCGCATCCAAAAGGCCCGAAGACTAAAGTGAAAGAAGTTCACCATGATCAGCTGAAATCCTACCGCTGCCGTGATCCACTGGACAATGCCTGGGCTGTGGAGCACGCCCGGAGATGGGCACCTACGGAGGTGTCGGGCCCAGCCTTGGACATGGATCCTGCAGATCCTACCCTGGGTCTATCTCAACTGTTCACCGACACTGACACTGCAGTTGAGGAAGGCCCCAGCTTCCAGAAGTGGACACTGTCGCTGCTGCCCTTTCAGTCCCCTCAGCTCCTCCGGACTCTTCTGCCCTTGAGGACATTCAGGTTATTGGGGGTGGTGTGGCAGAGCAGCACCGTCGGAGCCATCATGTTCCAGGTCCACGGACGGGCCACAATAGAGGACCACCTGTCTGGTATGGTGAGTGGGTGAGGAAATAAGCCCCACAGTTAAAGGACTGTTCATGGACACCATTATGTTGTTTACTAATGTCCAAGCTAAATGTTATTGTTTCATATGTTCATACATAAAAAGAAAAAAAAAGACTTGAGGAGAGCAGGTTGATAACCATATGGGACTAAAGTTATATTTCTGTCTTTGATATTTCCATTTAAAGTTGTCATTTTAATGGAGAATTTAAGTTTTGAATGCCTTCTGACTGCTATTTTAGAGCTCAGCTATTAATGCCTTTTTCAGGGTTTCCTTATGCTCCATAGTGATATGTGCAAATCTGCATATCTGCACTGAAATGTTGTACCCTTTTTCTATCGCTCACTTGTAAATGGATTGAATGCAAATGTGGATGTTTATCGGTATGCATTTTAGGCAAGGGTCAAAAGTAATTTACTGTGCTGGATTAGAATTGTGTGCAATTGCCATCCAGAGTGGGGGTAGTGTTATGATATTAGGGTCATGCAGAGTGAGATCGCTATCCCTTTAAGAGAGAGAGAGAGGTATGGCGCATGCATGTGTGTGTGGTTATGGTAGAGCAAGAATGGGCACGCGTGTGTATGTTTCTGGAACTGAAACGAGGCAGCAGAAGACTTCTATCAAGTATTGTGTGTACCAAGAAGAACTAAATAAACGGAACCGCCTCCTAAGAAGAGCTCGCCTCTCTCCAGTAATTTCAGTAAAGTGGGTTATTGAAACTGAAGCTTGTTGCTTCTGCCCTGGGAGACAATATAAAGTCATCCCCCTGTTTCCTCGACTACGGTCTGGGAGCCGACAGGAAAATTCAACAATGGCTTCGGATGAATGTGGCTTCATTTTTGCGGTAAGTGTGTTAAATTATGATACTTCCTATTTGAATTCTTCCCTTTTTTTGTTTATTTGATAGTGTTCTGTGCAACACTGCGAAAAACTAATGGTTTGTAGGTGTTTCTGAAGGTCGTGTTAAAGTTGTTGGTGTGGTTGAGTTGGCATACTTTAGGCTTCGTTTCTGCGGAATAGCAGCTTCCTGAGACTTTCACTTCCTGAGTTCTGTGTGGTCACATCCAGCAGAAAGGAAAACAACATCTTTAAAAACAGGGGTGTCCAAACTTTTCCCCCCAAGGAACACATCAAGAAACATTTTAGCATTTAGCTAAATCAATCAAATGTAGGTCAATTATGCCTGATAATTGAATATGCTTTAAGAAACAAACAGCCTACAACACAGGGTTTCATTTATGTAATTACAGAAAGTATTGACTGCTCATTCCTTAAAACAGAAGCCTCAGATTGCTCATAGTAAAGGGAAATATGAGTTGTCTATTTCAAGCTTGTTATCTGCATAAGTTATAGGGCTTTTTCTTTTTAATCAACTAAGATTTGTTGGAAGATGTTTTCAACTTTAATTGAATGATTATATTGGAAAAGTGGGCTTAGTCACACACAACTGTGTAATATATGTTTACATACATATAGGGCAATATAAGAAAAAGCACAAGTTTCAAGTGTGGCTGGCGTAATGTCATGATTTGAGTTTTGTGTTAAGTTATGGGTTTATTTTTGAAATTCTGTTCTCCCCGTGTCTGGTCTTCCTTCCTGTGTTTGCCATCCTGTTTCTGATTGTCTCATTGTGCCGACGCCAGCCCCCCGTGTCCTGTCGGCGTTCCGGCCGACTCCAGCTCCCCGTCTCCTGTTGGCGGTCCGGCCGACTCAAGTCCATTCTCAAGTCCCTTCTCAGGTCCCTTCTCAAATCCCTACTCAAGTCCCTTCTCAAGTCCCTTCTCAGGTCCCTTCTCAAGTCCCTTCACCGTCGGGGGTCCCGCGGACTCAAGTCCGGACTCAAGTCGTTGGGGGTTCCGCTGAGGGTCCTGCCAACTCCATGTCCTGTTCCATTGAGGGTCCAGCCGACACCTGTTTCGTCGGGGGCTCTGCCAACTCCATGTCATGTGTTATGTAGCTTTTTCTGCATGTAAACGGTCTGCAGAGTCAAAAACCCTCAAAGTACACCTTGTAGCGAGTAAAACTCTAACACAGAAAAGACCTGTCTATGCTGCCCCAGAACGCCTCGTTGGAGATTTCTCTTTTTCGTCCTGGGTACAGTGACGTGACCATACCCAAATGGACCAATCCGTGGAGCTCCTCCAGGATCCCTTGGCGTCACTATCAAACGCAGTGGGGGGACCTTTAGCGCCAATTTCCAACTAACAGGGATTCCCATTGACTTGCATAGAGCTCCCTGAACGTTGGTAATAAACGAGTTCGGATTGCGGAGAAATGCTCTCTGCAGACCCATTGTCACAGCGTTTATCAATTTTTTATTACTCAATATCAAGCCACACTTATTGATTTTACTTCGGCTGTGAGTATGTGTGCTCAGACTGAGTTCAGTATGAGTTTCGCGCTGTCTCGCTGTCTCGCAGACCCCACGCAGCAACCAGGAAATGACACCTGTAAGCCAGCTCACACTGCCGCCTCGCTCAAAGGGCGCAGTAGCGAGCCCCGCTACGTCCCGCCAACACGGCACCCAGACCCCACGCAGCATTCTCATCTGTTTGTCATTACTGATGTCATTTTCCGGTTGCTAACGCCATGGTAACACATCCGCTATAACGTGGTGGTCTCATCAGAACAGAGTAGGCGAGCTGACCAGAGCACAGTGGGCTCACAGGGAGGGGGGGCAGGAGCTCCAACAAGCCGTTTAGGACAGAGAGTGAATACACATATACTATACAGAGATGCTGTATGAGAAACCAATGTGATTTTGGAAAATGTCACAATGTAAATCTATTCTACTAGACCTCAACAATATAATTATGATCTGTAGAAATGGCCATGGGACCTTTAAATCCCACTGCTGTAATATGTAAAATAACATAGCGATTAAGCATAGTATTCCCGGTTTGGCTAGAAGATGGGCCCAGCAGTCAAAATAAGATCTCAGTACTTTTATTTTGTTTGTCTGTGCTATCATGTTGCCCTGCGGTTGTGAGTATTTTGTGGTTTGACAGTTGTTATGCCTCTACGTCCCCGTTTTATTCTGCACTTTTACATGAGACCTTTTATACCACACAGCGTGAACTAACCCGAAAATACAGAAGGGGCCGAAGCCATAAATCTGAATGTGAAACCTTGTGAAGCTTCCTGTCTGATGCACATTCACACTGTGGTTATTCTTTTTGTTTTTCTGTGGTTGTGCAGCTGGTGGGGTCTTTTTTCCTATGTCTGGGCCTGCGGTTGAGGTTCAGCGATAGCACCAGAGCTAACATTGAATTCCAGACCCTCAACTCAAGTGAATTCGATATGGGTCAGTACTACATATGTGGCATGATTTCACCAGAATAAACATATTTCGTGTCTGAAACATATTTAATCACAGATCTTTATATATTTTTTAAAGCGGTGACTGTCCTGATTATCATGGGCTCTGCAATGCTGATCGTAGTCGTGTTAGGAAACAACGGCGCTCTGCTCACGGTGAGACTTCTTAACACAGTGACTTCTGTGTATACAGCCATTTTATGTGATTGCAAAAGCCTGCCTTACACAACTGGCTTACTGTAACTGCAGATCTCACTTTTTGATGGTGTTTCCTTTGTCTAATTATGCAAACATAACAACCTGAAGAGGAGCATTATTTTCTCAGTTTCCTATTGAGAAAGTTCCACATGCGAGCGAGGAACGGAGAATGTATAAATATCCTTCGGTTTCTCAAGAAATCGGCTGGATTTACTAACTGCTTCCTCCTCCTAGTTTTCGGCCCTGGTGACCATCCTGACGGGAGCTTTGGTTGTTTTTGGAGTAATCGCTAATGCCAGGAAAGAGGAGGTAAGATGGAAGGAAAACAAACAAGAGAAGAATAGATGTTTAAAATGAAAATACTTTATGTATGTTCATGAAATTGTGTTTTATTTTTCAGATTGGATTGAGAGTTGCAGAGTTCTACTCTAGCATATATTTGCAGTATCTGGAAAACGGCGACCCAGCTCTTGCTGACATTCTCACATTCATCCAAAAACTGGTAAACACTTTATTTAGTGGGAATGCTGATACAGCATTCCAACTATCTGTTATTCGACGTACGAAATTCTTTATTATTCCGCCGGGTTATTTTGCGCCTGTTCTTCTCCCACATTCCACATCGCAGAAACTCTGTTCAAACATCAAAACGTTCAGCTCGGTCGGGAATCGATGGCTATTACTTTTCTCATTCATAACTTTCATAATTGCAGCAGGGTGTCCGCGGGGTCTTAAAAAGTATTAAAAGTTGATAAATCAATTTAGCGAAAATGAAGGCTATTAAAAAGTATTAAACAGCATTTTCCAAGGTATTAAGAAGGTTCACAGCAACGACAACATGAAACACCCTTTAATTTACTGAAACGACATGTCGGGAAACCCCCTCAAGGCGGCCCCATGCATAGCGCGCCGTAAAATGCTCCCTTCTTATTTTAAAGGTGACCTATCATGCAAAATGCACTTTTGTACGTCTTGTATACATGAATATGTGTCCCCGGTGTTCCAGGGAACTCACCAAGTATCAGAAAACACAACCCTCTCTATTTTCCTCCATACCCAAATCTCTTAAAAAGGGGCTGCAACGGATCTGATACAGACTGACCCAGATTTGAACACTTCTATGACGTCACAGAAGTGGCGCTACGGCTATTGGGCCAACTCCACCAATCAGGAGGAGACAGCCACGGACATTGCCGTTGGAAAGCGCTGGAGACGCTGTAGTATATATGCCAGGCCTGTAGATGGTGCTGTTCTCACAGAATCAGCCCATGCAAAGACAGTGTTAAATTGAGCGAAATGAGGAATGGCTAAAATGCATGATCTGTTTGGTATTTTGAAAAATAAAAAGTATAAATATGCCTTATATAGGTATGGTCCTACACTATATTATTCAAATATAGCATGATAGGTCCACTTTAAGTTTCGTTGCCTTGCTACGCTCGGTGGGGGGGGGGGGGGGGGCACTAAACGACTACGGTAACGATAACGGGTCCAAAGTTGTTCTGATAACGATGAAATAGCCCGCCTCCCTCTCCCCACGTCTCCTGCTGCTGCTGGGCTGTCAGAAGAGGGTGAGGAAAAGAGGCACCGTTTATTAAATATTATTATATTATTATACAGAGAACAGAGTCGTTATCAATTTGTTTTAAAGCTCAATAAATAACAAAGAACACCTATGACCGGCACTTTTCTAATTTTGTACGGAAGATTTAAACTTTAACGGACATGTTGACCGGCGGAACATTTTTGTAACGGAAACTCTTCCGCACGGTTCCCTCGTTCCTTGGAAGAGGCGGAGAGGTGGGTGTTTTTCATATGCTGGTGGACTACCTGAGAGATATACAGCAGGAGAACACGCCGTCCACCACGGAGAATAAACAGAAGGGCAACCATGGCAACCATGCTCCGGGGTCTTCTTCGCTGCTTTTGGTGTATTTTGTGGCGGCAGCAGCGCCACTTACAGGCCTGGCATATGTACTACAGCGTTTCCAGCATTTCCAGCGGTCTAGTGTGAACGGACATATTAATGAATCGAATGCGTGTGAATGGGAGACTTTTTTGGGTTTGCCTATGCATTTTACCGTATGCGTCCAAGCCAAACTATATCCGGTCACAGAGATCTGCTATTTTAAAGTATAGTCAACATATATCGACCCTAAATATAGTCTTAACATATATATCGTTTTTTGTAAACATATGACAAATGTGTGAGGGTGATGACGTCAGAGCATTGTCCTATGTGCCAGGGCTTACCCCCGGACAGCCCCAGCCCAATTTAACCCCTGGGTATTTGTGAGGGAGCTCCTATATGGCATTACCCTGCTGAAGCTCACCAAAGTTTAACATATTTCATAGTTCAAAGTTTTGTCAATTGTTTTGTTTATTGGTCAAATACTGGTTTCTAATAGTTTCTGAGGAGTTTTAATGGAATGAAAGAGCACAGAGTACAGAAGCAACAAAGCAGCATACTGCATTAAACCTGACCTTCACAGAGAGGTTGAAGTTCATGTGGAGAGGAGGCTTCAGTGGACTGTCTGCACTCTGTTTAGTTTTGCTATCTTACAATCAATATAGTAAATGTGAGGTAAAGTGTGTCGCCAATGTAACCGGTTAGAACTCGAAGTTGCGATGAGGTCTTAACATGTATGGAAAGGGTCTTAAAAAAGGTCTTAAAAGGTAGCCTATTAAATTTGACTTCAGGATTCCTGCATATACCCTGTGCAGAGATACAGTACATCACATTTTTAACATTGAAGTCAATGGAGAAACTCTTCAGACTTGAAAAATCTTCATGCAACTTCAACTGCTAACTGTTCCTTCATACTTTCACTCAGAAACCTCATTCCAATTTTAAAATGTTACACATCTTTCTGACATTATTCGTGTTAAACAACTTTTTAAATCTGATTCATACTTTTAGAAATATTAAACATTGTTCAGACCTTGGTAAAGAGGCCTTCTTCAGATTTTAACGTGTTTATTGAGCAGCTCGTTTAAACCTCTTAAGCCCGAGCCTGTTTTTCAGGTTTCAGGCTCGAAAATGACATTCCCAGAACAAATGACCATATCTTCCCTTCTAAAAGGGTTAAATTAATAATCTTTTTTCTCAAAGTAATGATAAACCTGTGAGTTGGATGTAGACGAATCAGAATCAATATAGATGTTTTTTATTTTAAAGAAAATTCAGATTGAACATAGGTAAAAAAACTGTAAATTATAGTGTCCGTCCAAAAAATATGTTGTACTTATAGTGAAAACTAACCTTGGATGATGGGATAGTAGACTAAAAGCTTTAAGAATCCAAAGTACAACATATAATAAGTACCCTGTATCAAGATTGATGCAAAACAAGTGATATTTGACCTTTTTAGACAGATTTAGCAAACAAAACCTCTTCTGGGGCCATTTGGGTGGATTTTCCATATCTCTGGCCCCCCTTCTTTGATTTTGACATGTGACATCTTTCTGATCGTTAGAGCCAATAGAATCAAAGGGAAATCGTCCCGCACACACTCATGTTAAAAAAAAGATGGCGCATTCAATGAAGCTACAGAGCCTATGGCCTGCTCTACTTTTTTAAAACGGAATTGATGTACATTTTTGTTGATAACGTCGCGAGTTTGTATCTTTCAGTGTTGAGGTGGGCACCGTTAGATTCTGTGTCTTTACGATCATAAACGATGTGTTAGATGTGCAGCTAGGATAAGTAATAAGGGAGCTAGGAGTGATTTTCGTTGCAGTAATAGGTTAGCATTTTTCGCTCTGGGCTAATTCAGAGGCTCACTGTTAGCATTGTGTGTTTTTTTGGAGAAAAAAAAATGAAAAAGATCAGTTAAATTAATTTTTTTTCTTTTCTTTTCTTTTCTTCTCTCATCACACATTCAAGCCCCCAGTGTTCATGTATCATTTCAATCTAAATTCTTCACTTTCTTCTTACACCTTACATTTCAGCATAGCAATTTAGCATCAGATTTTCAGCATAAAGCCTTCCCACTAGCAATTTCTTCAGGAATTGCATTCTCTAGTTGTATG
>NC_136906.1:5940228-5965757 GCF_949606895.1 Notothenia rossii
AAGAAGATTACAATTTTAATTCAAAATTGTTGTTTGTCTAATATTGTTTCAGACTTGAGATGGCAACATGAATTACTCCTCACACCGAACCAGAGTATTTTTTAATAAAATGTAAAATAAAAGACAGTATGAAATAAATGATTAAAATGTAATAAATTGTGTAAATACACAAATAAACCAACATTTTCTTTAAATAATTGATTTGAAAAGAATTTAATTTAATTTGAAAGTGCTATTTCACTAATAAATAACCCCAACAAAAACATGTTATCAATAAAAACTCTCCAAAAAATATAACTAAAATGAGTGTCTAATAATATATTTTGAGTCAGTTTTTGTTCTAGAAAATCTCTTAATTCATTGCCTTATTTATATAATTGAAAATGTGTCCAAATGAGAGTATATTTGCTTATTACTCATGTCTTTATTTACTTCTACATTGATTATATAATGTGAGATGTAAAATATGTGGTTGTGATTCTTATTAATTTAATTGTCAGTGTTTTAAATCTCCCTTCATCTCGTTCCTCTGTAGCTTCACTGCTGTGGAGCGACCGGGATTACGTTGTTAGACTTTGCTAAGGAAACCTGTCCCGACCCAGACTCCATTTGGGAACACATCAAGATGGATGTAAGTTAATGCCACTTGGCAGTTTACTGTCGTAATTTAGCTTGTTAGCATGCTAATTTACTAGGACAAATCCAAGCTTATGTGTCCAGTATTGTATGAATTTGAGTTACGACATAAAGACACTTACAATGTGGGTTAACTTGTGTTTAGTTAGGCCCCAAAGACCCTGCCGGCTGAGTTTTTTTTGTTCACGACACTGTGTCTCAGGGCTTTTTAATATTTAAAAAAAACTATGAATGTTTCATACCGTCCTAATGGGAAGAAACTCAGCTAACTGATGATACGAACCATTTTTACCGAAACAAAACACAAGTCTCACAAGAAGCGTCTAATTGAGCCCTGAGCGAAAACATGCTAACGCACTTAGCCCAGAACTCTAGCTATACCAATCGATATACTTATCGGGTCTGCACAAACAAGCTTAGCTAACAAGCTGACATTCCACAGATTCTAGAAATATAATTATCATCACTGGGCGATCAGAACTCGCGACAGGGGAGGCAAATACAGACAACACACAACGTAGCTTTAGGTGGCAAAACACGGAGATATGCTCACCTTTTGCTGTTATTCTGATCAAAAGTTGTGTTCAATGGCATTCAAATTTGAAAAATATGGCTGGAAGTTAATCCATAGATTAATCCAATGTGCCTGTCACTTTGAACAAATTATTGATAATCCATAATTCCATTTTTATTTCAAAAACTGAGTTGTAATATTAGCTGCTAATGATAGCTTCCAGAGTGTATGACAGCTTCCTGTTTTGGCTATGCGTCACTCTCACTCCTTATTTGGTAACGTGTGTGTGTGTATGTGGAACTTCCCCTCGATTCTATTGGCTCTAGCGGTTAAAAAGAGATGTCAATCATCAAAATTGACCAAGGGGGGCCAGAGATAGGTCAAATCCACCCAAATGACCCCAGAAGTGGGTTTCTTTTGCTAAATCTCTCTAAAAAGGTCAAATGTCACTTGTTTTGCATCAATCTTGATACAGGGTACTTATTATATAGTTTGGATTCCTAAAGTCTACTAACTAACCCATCCTTCAAGGGTGGTTTTCACTATAAGTAATGTTGTTTTTTTGGATGGACACAATAATTTGATTTTTTTTACTATGTTCAATCTGAATTTACTTTAAAATAAAAAAAATCTATATTAATTCTGACTCTTCTACATCCAACTCACAGGTTTATCATTGCTTTGAGAAAAAAGATTATTAATTTACCCCTTTTAGAAGTGAAGTTATGGCCATTTGTTCTGGGAATGTCATTTTCGAACCTGAGACCTGGAACACAGGCTCAGGGCTTAACAGGTTAAAACTAACTAAAAATAAACACCCTTTTACCTCTTTTTTCATTTTTATCTTTTCATATTTCAACGTTTATTATCATGATTTAGCCTGTTAGCAATTAAATATGACAACACAAAGTTAGTATATCTGTCCAGTATCATTTGATTTTAATTATTATATATGTTCACTTAAGACAGTATCGCAATGTTGGTTAACCTGTATTTGGAATGGACAAATAATATAATCATATAATATTCGCCACATTTACAAACATAGTTTAGCCTGTTGGCATGCTAGCAGGCTAAACTGCTAATCTTTCTATGACAAAACTAAGTTTGTATATCCCTCCAGTAATGTAGGATTTTAAGTTATTATGTGTTCACTTAAAACACTATTACAATGTAGGTTTGCGTGTGTTTAAACTGACCAAAAATTAACATCTATTTTCCTTCTAATATTCGCCACGTTTACTATAATAATTATTCTTGTTAGCATGCTAGCAGTTAACTTTGACAAAACTACGTTTGTATATTTTTCAAGTATCGTTTGATTTTGAGTTATTATGTGTTCACTCAAAGACACGTACAATGTATGTTTACGTGTATTTGAAACGGATACAAAAAACACCCCTTTCCTCCTTCTCTTAGAATATTTACCACATTTAGTCTCTTTGTTGCTATCCTATCTTAGACTGTTAGCATGCTAGCAGTTAGCTATTACAAAACTAAGTTTGTTTATCTGTTCAGTGTTGTAAAATGTTGAGTTATCTTTTTTAAGACACTATAACATGTGGGTTTACATGTCTGACAACAAATAAACATATTCTTTCCCTCTTTTTCTTAGATTATTTGCCACATTTAATATCTTAGTTAGCCTATCTTAGTCTGTTAGCATGCTAGCAATTAACTCTTATCTCTCCAGTGTTGTGGGAGTTTGAGTTACGATCTGTATTAACTTTAGAAAATAAGTTCATTCTAGGTTTATGTGTGTTAAACCCACAATAATTCCCGTTTTTCTTGGTGCTACAGGCTTGTCCTGGGGTGATTGTTGATCTCTTCAACAGAAATGCACCGGTGGTGATTGGCCTGTTCGTCGGAACTGGAGTTATGTTGGTAAGCAGATGTGTTGCATGCTTCAAAATGTAAATGCAGTAAATACATTGCTAAAATAGGCTGGTGAATAACATTTACCCAAAAAAATGTAAATATATCATCTTTCTTTTCGTATTTGCTGTATAGTTGTAAACTTACTTAAAAAATATGCTACGATACAGTTAAGCACAAAGGACAAAAATATGCAAATGACAGCACAGTGTACTTTAATATAAAGGCTTTTTGTTTATTTATTATTAAAAGAATTATCAAACAATTACATATTATCATTTTCGCCACGTGTCTCAGTTTAGCCTGTTAGCATCCTAGCACTTAACTATGACATGAATCTGTTTATTTGCAAAGACACAAGTTACAAGAGAAATAAAATAATTTCTAATAAATATTTAAATTAACCTTTGATTGGACCGTCTAAGAACCCTGAAATAACCTTACTTTTATTGCATACAGGATATCTTAAATGATAATTGTATGTCGATGTTTATTTTTGATTCGACTTATGTTCTGTAATAGCATACAATCTGAATCTGCAAAGTAACTAGAGCTGTTGAACAGTTCCTCAAAATTGTACACAGTACCTTAATGTATTTTATAAAAGTCCATACTGCACTCTACACTTCACACAAAACAGTATAACGAGTATCTAGCATTGAATTAGCATTAGCTGTTACGCAATTAGCAAATTGTGGGGACAATAAAGAGTAGCGAGTCTTGTATATCCTGTTGAATAAAACAGCTCCATACATTTTCAACATGCTTCATTTTGCCGTCTCTCGTTGTTCATAAAGTTATTACATGTGGTCTAACCCCTATGTCCCTCCTTTCTCTCTTTTAAAAAAAACTCTCTTTTCACTCTCTTCATCAATGATTCCCAAAAGCTCCTGGCTTTGATTTGCAGCTTAATCCTTACAAACAAGCTCAGGACCCCACCCACTCCTCATTTCATCATCCGGACTCAGCTTCCACCATCTCAGCTTGAATATATCCCCACCTCCACCACCATTTCTTACTCGTACCCCGAACAGAAGGCGGTGGTCTTGACCCCTCTGACTGTGGCCTACAACCCAGTGGTTATAACTTAGAGTGGGTCTTTCACTTTTACCACAATGCTCGGGTATAGAGGATACAGATCTGGGTTTATTTTCACATTCACTTTACTTATTTCTTCTGTGCATGCTCACTGTGGGGTCTCTTCAGCTTCTTTTAAAGGAAGGAATCCACCCTTAAAGGCACAAATATAACGGAACTTAAGTTATTAGATCTTTTATGTTGTTTTACGTTTTTATTCCATTAGATAATGGACAAATGCTTATCTGCAAATATTTTCCAAGCACTACTAAAGAAGGGGAATGAGAAATATTCAAGCAAAAGAGCAATTATTTTTCAATAACTGTTTTTATTATTTTTTATTATATATAATACTGCACATATTTACCCAAAACACTTGGTGCTGTTGGAGCTGATCTGAACAATAACAAGCCCATCTCCAACCTATTCTTCATCTCCAAAACTCTTGAAAGAGTACAGTACAGGAGAACACAGTTCTGAAACAGCCCTCGTCAAAATCACAAACAATCTCCTCTGTGCGGCTGACTCTGGACTGCTCACCATCCTCATCCTCCTCGACCTCACATCTGTCTTTGACACCATCTCCCACCCGCCGCTCATCAAACGTCTGGCAGACATTGGGATCACTGGTGCTGCACCCTCCTGGTTTACATCCTACCTTACAGACAGAAAACAGTATATGCAACTCAATAATCACAAGTCCAGCTGCTCCACTGTTTCCCATGGTGTCCCCCAGGGGTCAGATTTGGGTCCACTCCTCTTCATAATTTACCTCCTCCCCCTTGGCCCCATCCTCCGTCACCATGAGGTCCAATTTCACTTTTATGCTGATGACACACAGGTCTACATATCAACCAAACCCAATGCTGCCCTGCCCCCCACCTCTCTCACCACCTGCCTCCAGGACATCAGGAGCAGGATGAGCCGTAACTTCCTCAAGCTCAACGGGAGCAAAACTGACGCCCTGTTTGTTGGCTCCAAATCCACCCTGTCCAAAGCTCCACCCCCCTCTGCCCCAGACCTAATCATAGACGGTTTCCCTGTCCCATACTCTCAAGAGCCTTGATGTCATTCTGGACTGCTCCCTCTCATTTGCACCCCACATAAAAAAATCACCCGGACTGTATTCTTTCATATACGAAACATCTCCAGACCTGTCTCAACCCAGTACTGAAGTCCTGGTTCATGCATTCGTCACATCCCGTATTGACTACTGTAATACCATCCTCTCAGGCCTTCCCATCAAACTCCTCAATAAACTCAAAATCATTGAGAACTCTGCTGTCCGGATCATGACCTGCACCAAATCCTCTGACCACATCACCCTCTGACCACATCAGCCCCATCCTCTGACCACATCAGCCCCATCCTCTGACCACATCAGCCCCATCCTCTGACCACATCACCCTCTGACAACATCACCCCCATCCTCTGACCACATCAGTCCCATCCTCTGACCACATCAGCCCCATCCTCTGACCACATCACCCTCTGACAACATCACCCCCATCCTCTGACCACATCACCCACATCCTCATCCATCTGCATTGGCTACCTGTAAAATACCGGAGAGACTTCAAAACCCTCCTGCTCACATTCAAAGCCGTCCACAACCTGGCCCCCACCTATTTGGTTGACCTCCTACACCCCCTCTCTCTCCCTCCGCTCCTCCTCTGCTGGCCTGCTAACTGTCCCCACCCCACGCCTGGTCACGATGGGGGCTCAGGCTTTTAGCTGCACTGCTCCCAAACTATGGAACTCTCTCCCCCTTCACATCCGACAGTCTGACACAATCACCACATTCAAGTCCCTCCTTAAAACCCACCTGTTCAAATCAGCCTACTCACTACATGTTCCCTGTTACGGTCCTTTTGTACTGTCTTAAACCTTTCCTTATAATATTTTATGAATTGTAAGGTGTCCTTGGGTGCTTTTGAAAGGCGCCTCTAAATAGAATGAATTATTATTTATTATTTATTATTCTTCATCATTGTGGACATAAATAATGTGACACATCCGTTTAATAACAAAGCTGTGAGGAAGAGCATGTAGGATGAGATAAAGATTCCATACCATTGTTACACTTTTATTTTAGCCATGTTTATCGTAATAAGCATCGTCTTTTTTCTTCTAATGCTTTTTACGTTTTTGTTGAAGAGTTAAATACAAACTGAACCACTGGAAATATTGTTTTTAAATGAATAATGTATGCATAGATGAGAAAGGCATCATGTTTTGTAAAATCAATTTAGATGAAATGTTTACGTAAGGTCGGGTCGTATATGTCCCTGTCGACACCTTAAAGTGGGAATTGTTTTCTAATAGATGGGATTTTTCCATAGTTTTGCATTCCATAACATTTCCTTTTTACGTGATTGTGCATCAGGAGGAGCACAGGATTCAACTTAAATAAAGTAAAGGACCTTTTTGAGTGTCACATCAGTCGCCAGGTACTGTAAGAGCTGTTAATCTTACTGTATAAACTGAGTGTGAATTCTGCCTTCCTTTAAACACTGCTTTGGTTCAAAAGGAAACATCATGCCATTAATGACAATTATATTTGTGGCTGAAATTTGTCAATAAAGGGAACAAACAAACTAGACTTGTCTGTTTATTAGGCTTCTGCGCAGAAGGATCAAACTCAGCAAGCAACAGCAAGTCACTGCCCAAGGATCGACTCCCGAGCACACTTTCATCAGGGTTTTATATGCATTAGTATCAAAGGATCAACAGTTTCAAAGATGAAACCATATCACAGGGAACAATTAACAAGTACAGTCATAGAGAACTCATTATTCAAAGTCATTAAAGAACAGAGGGCCAACAGTACTCACCTTAAGGGGCTTTCTATAAAATAAAGGCCCACCCTTGTCATAGTACACAGGAAAATAAATCTTCTGACGATTAGTAATGCACAATTATGTATTCGTTGAAACAGAGGAAACATTCATCCAATGTCATACACAAGACTATAAGTAACAAGGAGCAACAGTCAACACATCAACCACCACAATATTCACACTTGTATTCCTTCATGCTCTTGCAATCTAATTTTGTGATCAAATGCATCAAGTGTCTTGTTTAGTATTGCTTGTCCTTCTCTTTGCCCTGTCGTTTTGCACTATACATTTTCTAATAAATATTCCATACTATGATTTTCTTCACCAAGACTTGTGTGCTTTTGTTATTTGCAGGAAACAAAACCAGAGTGCAGGTGTGTAAAAGTGTTTATTTCATTGCTCACACGTGACTGTCAGGACCTTTGAGGGAAAAACTAGTTAGCGTCGTGATAAACAAGTCCACATATATTCGTTGGTTATCACATATTAGATTTTTCTATAGTCTTGAATTGTGCTTTAGAAAGGCATGTTTGTAAAGCCCTTTGGAATGATGCAATACGAAGTGAAACATAATTACTTAATTGGGTAATGGGAATGCAAGCAGATGCAGATAAGAAACAAGTGACATCACTATGTACTGTAACACTCAAGCTTCTATTGGTTATCGCATGATAGGCTAAGGGGCAGGACATCTCTAAGAGGTTGACCAATCACAACAGAGCCGGCCAGCTAACCAATCAGAGCAGACTGGGCTCTGGTTTCAGACAGAGGGTTAAAAGAGGTGCTGCAGCCAGTGAAGTTTTTATATGTACAAAAGTGGTGGGGCAAAAAAAATTAAATGTTCATATTATTATATATAAGCTTCTGGTGCTTTTTTAAACACGTAAACAAATAGCTGGCTATCCATGTTTCCGATAGGATATTGGGGGCGGGTGTCGCTCTATGCAAGTCAATGGGACTCCCTGATAGTTGAAAATCGACACTAAAGGGCCCAGCACTGCGTTGATAGTGACACCAAGGGATCCTGACATATAGGATGAGTTGGGAGTGAGAATGTGTTGGACAGTGACGAGAGAACTCATTTCCGGCCGCGAGAGCTGCGTCCCTAGCAACCACGTTACTATGAAAACGCCGACACGGGAAATACTGTTTTCACGCCGAGAGATGACGATAACTTCACATGGATACTGGCCAATCTAAAACTTCTTTAGTAGCATACGCAGTACATATACGTTTACTTGACTAGAACTGAAACAATCTTCGTATTCTCCACAAAAATGTGTGTATAGTGAACCAAAAGTCGTGATAGAGGCTTGCTTGTCAACATCCGGGTATTTCTGCACTGGCTGCACACATACTTACAGCCAATCAGCTCTGAATTATGTGGGATGACGTTTTGGTGGGGATGGCAGCACAGTCTCCCTATGGTGATTATTTATTTGCCGCACACATTGAATAGAACAAGACTCTGAGCATGCACAGTGTAGTTTTTACAGTACACGTACATTTTGACAGCAGAGAGAGGGGCTAGACCGCGGCTTGCCCCTCATCGCTCAACACGGCTCAATAGGCACACTTTGGACACTAATTAGAAGAACGCAGACAACAAAAGCAATGTACAGACGAATCAGATGATTAAACATTCATTTGTTTTGCATTCCTTTGGAATTATTATTTTAATTACTTTCTGCTGACACTAGATGGTGCTGTGTCCCACCTGCCCCCAATGACCAGTCACCATTGGCTGCAGCACAGGCAGTATGAGAGCTTTTTGAACATTAAAGCATGGAGACATGTCACAATAGAGAAACTAAAGACAAATATGAACCTGAAATGGGCAGAATATGACCTCTTTAAGTCCAGTATTTGAGTAGATGTACTTCATTCAACTTTAGTTTTGTTCCGTTTTTTAAAAATATTTTTACAGGTACAGAATTACGTGTGGTTTATTATTATTGTATGAGCCAAAAGCAAATATAATAATCATCAAAGCCAGGAGGAAAATATTTGCATGAAGGTCCCTGAGATAAAATCAGGGTTTGACAGACAAAAAAACATTGTGTCAGATGTCATTACCTGTCCTTTGTTTCCAATGTTGTTATGTATGATTATATATTTCACATTTACACCAATTAAAACATATCCACTACTAGTTTTTCATGTATTATTCTTGGATTATAAATTATTGCAGTTGAAATACAATGGGTGTTTGAATCCCTGAAGACATAAAAAATAGTAAAAGAAATAACAATAAAAGAAAAAGTAAATGTATAAAAGTGCTATGGCTTGTTTTAAACATGTAAATCATATATTTTTATAATAAAGAACGATTAAGTTGTATTCTTATTTATTTATAGTCGGAAAAAACTCAAAAAAATCAACATTCCCCTTTCATTCCATGAGTTCCCATTTCCTTAACTTTCACTCTAACCGTCATGTTCATATAGCCCCGCCTACTTTGTACGCCTACGCCTGCTTATAGGTTGTATCTCATATCCGTCACTCCTTTCAGTCAATCAAATGAGAAGAGGCGGGACATGAAGCACGTTGGGGTATTAAAATAAGGCACGCTGCGTCGACTGTGTTAATCCTGTTGTGTTTTCTGTCTGATAGCAGCAAGGATTAAAGTCGTCAAAAGATATCCAGGTATTTATAACATTTTAAAGCTCATGCCGTTTTTTTGGCAGCATTACTTTGATATATTAACAAGATAAAACGCTGTTGTAATGATTTAAACGTGTTAAAACATATGGCATTTAGACGTAAAATGTAACACTAAATGGTTGTTATTTGTATATATGTATGTATGTATGTATGTATGTGTGTGTTTGTTTGTTATATAGGTAGAAGCTTGCATTAGAAAAGGTATGCATAAGTGAGGAAATAACGTGCTTTTCTTGTATTTACAGTAAAATAAGCATCATGGCTCTGGACGGATGTGGCCTCCTCTGCAAATACACGCTGTTTATTTTCAACCTCATCTTTGCGGTAAGTGTGTTCAAAATTATGATACTTTCTATATTTGAATTCTTCCCTTTTTTGTTTACTTTGTAGTGTTCTGTGCAAGTTTTAACGCTGTGAATAACTAATGGTGTGTAAGTGTTTCTGAGGTTGTGTTAAAGTTGTTGGCACGGGCTGGCACACTTTATGTTTCGTTTCTGCGGAATGCCTGACACTTTCATTTCCTGAGTTCTCTATTATTGCAGTTATAGCGCCTCTGTGGGCACATCCAGGCAGGAGAAAGGAAAACAACATCTTTTAAAAAAGGGGTGTCCAAACATTTTCCCCCGAGGGCCACATCAAGAAACATATACTAATGGCTGGGCCCCTCACTAGAAGTTCATTGAGCAAAATCAATCAGTCAATTATGCCTGATAATTGAATATGCTTTAAGAAACAAACAGCCTTCACCACAGGGTTTCATTTATTTAATTACAGAAAGTGTTGGCAGCTCATTCCCTAAAACAGAAGCCTCAGACTGCTCATAATAAAGGAAAATATGATTGGTCTATTTCAAGCTTGTTATCTAAATAGGTTATTAGGCTTTATTTCTTTTTAATCAACTAAGATTTGTTAGAAGATGTCTTCAACTTTAATAGAATGAATCTATTGGAAAAGTGGGCTTAGTCACACACAACTGTGTAATATATGTTTATATTTATATTTAAGAAGTACAATATAAGAAAAGCACAAGTTTCATGTTTGGGCCGTATTTAATTATACCTTTAGAATTTGCTTTTTTTTTTACATGAAGGTTTATGTACAAATTAACTGTATATTAATAACACATTTAGGAATTAAATAAAAACTGCGCAGTTAGTAATATAATATATAACGACAATAAAACTGTTAAGATGTGTTTACCACAATATAAACATTAGTGTATTGGTATTAATAAAGATATTAATGATACAAAAATAGATTATTGATCTTTTTTATTCAAATCTATATCCCTATGCAAGTATTTTTTGAATTACATTTTTAAATTCCACTGCTGTGATATGTAAAATAACATGGTATTCTCTGTTTAGCACAATTATTCATATCAATTCAGATCTAATTTAGTCACAGTTTGGCTAGAGCTGGGTCCAACAACATCTCAGTGCTTTCATTTTGTTTTTCTGTGCTTTTTCTCTGCTATCATGTTGCCCTGTGGTTGTGAGTATTTTGTTGTTTGACAGGTGTTAGTGTGCCTCTACGTCCCTGTTGGTTTAATTCTGCACTTTTACATGACACCTCTTATACCATATAGCGTGGACAAACCCGGAAATACAGCAGCTTCCGAAACCATAAATCTGATTGTGAAACCGTGTGAAGGTTCCTGTCTGATGCACATTCACACTGTGGTTGTTCTTTGTGGTTTTCTGTGTTTGTGCAGCTGGTGGGATTTGTGTTCCTGGGTCTGGGCCTGTGGCTGAGGTTCAGCGATAGCACCAGAGCTATCTTTCAATTCGAGGCCCTCAACTCAAGCGCATTCGTTATTGGTCAGTACATATGTGGCATGATTTCACCAGAATAAACATATTGTGTGTCTGAAACATGTTTACTCACAGATCTTTATATATTTTTTTAAAGCGGTGACTGTCCTGATTATCACGGGCTCGGTGATGCTGATCGTGGTCGTGTTTGGAGACTACGGCGCCTGCAACGAGAAACGATGCGCTCTGCAAATAGTGAGACTTCCTTGTATACAGCCATTTTATGTGATTGCAAAAGCCTGCCTTACACAACTGGCTCACTGTTGCATAAGTGCAGAACTCACTGTGAGATATGTTGTTTCCTTTGTCTAATAACCAAACATAATAACCTGAAAAGGAGCATAATTGTTCCTCTTACGTGTTAAGTTTAAAGGTCACCTACTGTATTATGCCAACACTTTTATACATCAACAACTCTGTGGAAAGAGACTCTGAAAGTTTCAGGAACAAAGATTCTCTCTCTTTTTGATCCATTTCTATAAAAACCTGTCTGAAAATGAGCTGATCAGATTTTGGCCACTTGATGTCATAACGATGTTTTGGCTTGTGTAACCATTAGCCAATCAGCAACCAAGGTAACCCCCCCCCCCTTATCACCTGAATCTCCTCTAGAGCACCATTGAGTTCTTTGTAACCAAATGTCTCTCAGAGGGGCGTGGGGAGGGGCTCCTTATTTTCATCTAAAGTAACAGACAGAGAATCAGCACTTTGGAAACAGGGCTGAAACAGAGGGGATTATGGGTAATGCTGCAATGATCTGTTTGGTGTTTGGAGCCAAACACTTCAGAGACATGTTTTTATGTATCTGAGACCTATAATATATTGATGAAAAACAGTGTAATAGGGGACCTTTTAAATGATCTATTCTCTGCTGTAATTTCATTGTTATTACTTCACTTCCTGACACCTGCTGGAAGACAGATATTTTGTGCAAATGTAGAACCACAAAGTATCATTACTCAGTTTCCTATTTAGAAAGTTCCACATGCGAGCGTGAACGGAGAATGTATAAATATCCTTCAGTTTCTCAAGAAATCAGCTGGGTTTACTAACGGCTTCCTCTCTGTGTAGTTTTCGGTCCTGGTGTCCTTACTCGCAGGAGCTGTGGTTGTTTTTGGAGTGATTGCTTATTCCAGGAAAGAGGAGGTAAGATGGAAGGAAAACAAAAAAGAGAAGAATAAATGTTTAAAATTAATACTTTATGTATGTTCATGAAATTGTGTTTTATTTTTCAGATTGGATTGAGAATGGGGGAGTTCTACTCTAGCATATATCTGCTGTATGTTGCTAACAGCGACCCAGTTCTTGCTGTCACTCTCACATTCATCCAAAAACTGGTAAGCACTTTATTTCCTTCTTTCATTTGTTAAATGGAAGAAGTTTGTTTCAGACTTGAGATGGCAATATGAATGACTCCTTACACCAAACCAGTGTTTTTGATATATTGTCAAATAAAAGACAGCACGAAATAAACGATTAAAATGTAATACAATACATAAATGAACCAACATTTTCTTTAAATAATTCATTTGAAAAATTATTTTAATTACTTCAATTTTAAAGTGCTACTTTACTAATGAAAAGAAAACATGTTATCAATAAAAACTATCCAAAAAATATAACTAAAATGAGTGTCTAATAATATATTTTGTGTCAGTTTTTATTCTAAAAAATCTCTTAATTTATTGCCTTATTTATATATTTGAAAATGTGTTTAAATGAGAGTAGATTTGCATATTACTCATGTCTTTATTTACTTCTAAATTGATTATATAATGTGACATGTAAAATATTTGGTTGTGATTCTTATTAATTTAATTGACAGTGTTTTAAATCTCCCTTCATCTCATTCCTCTGTAGCTTCACTGCTGTGGAGCGACCGGGATTACGGTGTTAGACTTTGTTAAGGAAACCTGTCCCAAACCAGACAACTTTTGGGAACACGTCAAGATGGATGTAAGTTAATGCCATTTAGCATTTTACTATCGTACTTTAGCTTGTTAGCATGCTAATTTACTAGGACAAATCTAAGCTTGTATATGTGTCCAGTATTGTATGAATTTGAGTTACGATATTTTTTAAGACACTTACAATGTGGGTTAACTTGTGTTACTAACACAAAACTAGGGCTGCCCCCTAATAGTCGATTAATCACTAGTCGACTAATAAAGTCTTAATCAAGCAATTTTTCATTAGTCGATTAGTTAAAAAAAAAAATATATACAATTAAAAAAAAAAGAGCTCTGTGCGCTGCATGTGCTACGACGCGTCACCTGGAAACCCTCAGACTTCATTCAGAGCGGAGCCTGGTCATTAAGATCATTTGGTGAGGCAGGAAAGTTAAAGTGTGGATCTTTCTGAGCGAGTAAAGGACGAGTCCCACAAGGTGACATACAAACTAGGGATGCCAGAAGCTGACCATGATCAAAATCGAAAAATCGGACAGCCCTGGCGAATAATAATCGATTATTCGACGCCCGCCGCCGCCGCCCGCGCCCCGCGGGAGAGAAAAAAAAAAACTCTTGCATTTGACCTCATTTGCACTTGTCAGTTTGAAGTAGTTCTACGAGGAACTCTTCTTTCCTTTGTTCATCTTTAGTTGTGTTCTCACTTCAATAAATCAATCGCACGTGTGACGGGGAGAGGGGGGGGGGGGGGGGGCGGTGTGTAGCAGCAAAGGGCTGCGCTGCTGGCTTCCTCCAAGTTTACAGTAAAACAAACTGGTGACCAATGGCCATTTACAATGATCAATACTATTACTTTTATTGGCATTAGTCTATATTTTGGTTGAAACTAAGCCAGGAAAAAAAACAAAAACATAAATAATAATAAAAAAATATATAAATAAAATCGAATTTAAAAAAAATCACGATTATGGAGACTGTAACGAATATTCGAATAATAGCTGGCATCCCTAATACAAACTACGACGCATACAATTCTCCTACCATCCTGAATACCGGCTTCATAACAAAACACGGAGCTTAATTATTGCGACAACGTGTGTTACTTTCTCAGACTGAGGAAAACAGCAGGAGTGAGTCAGCCTAACTTTGTATCAACATATATAGACCTATAATATATCATCTCTCTGACCTCAGAAAACGATAAAGCTTTCATTTCATGATGAGGGATTTTTGCAGACGCTCATATTTTCAGTGTTTCCGTTTCCTCTGTAGTATTTATTGGCTTTTTTATATTCAGATATGAATAATGGAAACTAGAATTTAATGTTCCGTGTGTGTCCTCGCTGCTTGTTCACACACACAATAATCCTTACCGGAGCTTCTGCTGTTTGAACCGTGCGCTGTGACTCTCATGCTTTAATTTATATTTCAAAGGTTCATTATTACAGTTTTATTTTATATTTTAACACACGATTAGTATATCTGTCAGGTATCGTTTGATTTGAGTTATTATATATGTTCACTTATGACAGTATTACAATGTTGATTAACCTGTATTTGAAACTGACAAATAAATAAACACTTTTTTTCATATAATATTCGCCACGTTTAATAACATAGTTTTGCCTGTTAGCATGCTAGCAGTTAACTATGACAAAACTAAGTTTGTGTAGCCCTCCAGTATTGTAGGATGTTGAGTTATTATGTGTTCACTTAAAACACTTACAATGTAGGTTTACGTGTGTTTGAAACAGATACAAAGAACACCCCTTTCCTCTTTCTCTTAGAATATTTACCACATTTAGTGTCTTTGTTGCTAGCCTATCTTAGACTGTTAGCATGCTAGCAGTTAGCTATTACGAAACTACATTTGTTTATCTGTTCAGCGTTGTAAGATTTTGAGTTATCTTTTTTTAAGACACTATAACATGTGGGTTTACATGTCTGACAACAAATAAACTTATTATTTCCCTCTTTTTCTTAGATTATTGGCCACAATTAATATCTTAGTTAGCCTGTTAGCATGCTAGCCGTTAACTATAATAAAACTAATGTTGTTTATCTTTCCAGTGTTGTAGGATTTTGAGTCACGATCTGTATTCACTTTTGAAATGAGTTGATTCTAGGTTTATATGTGTTTAAAACTGACAATAATCCCCTTTTTTCTTGGTGCTACAGGCTTGTCCTGGGGCGATCATTAATGTCTTCAACAGAAATGCAGCGCTGGTGATGGGCGTGTTCGTCGGAACTGGAGTTCTTCTGGTAAGCAGATGTGTTGCATGCTTTAAAATTGAAATGCAGTAAATTGATTTTTTTTCATCTAAAATAGGACGGTGAACAAAAAGTACCCATTTTTGTATTTTCTGTATAGTCACATGTTTACTTAAAAAATGAGACCTAAAACAGTTAAGCACACAAATGACAGCAAAAAATTAATACTAATGGTTTTTGTTTATTTCTAACTAAAGAAAATATCAATTACATAATATAATTATTGCCACGTTTACTATCTCATTTTAGTCTGTTAGCATGCTAGCACTTAGATATGACCTGAATCGGTATATTTATGAAGACACAAGTTACAAGAGAAATAAAATAATTTATAATAAATATTTAAATTAACCTTTGATTGGACCGTCCAAGAACACTAATGGCGCTTTTCCACTGCAGGACCTAGCACGGCTTAGTACGGTATAGTTAGGCCAGGCTCACTTTATGCTGCGTTTCCATTACAGTTTAGTACCTGGGGTAGTAACTATAGTAACGCAGTGTAGGCGGGGCGATCGGCTGTTCGGCAGGCAGATGTTGCGTAAAACTGCCGTGGCGTCATCTTCAATGCGAACCACAAAACCAAAACATCAGCCGTTAGCTGTTAGCACTCAGAGCTCACAGCTCCTCATATCTGTCCAGAAACTAGACGGAAGTTAAACCAAGTACAAACCACAGCCTGTCTGTGTCATGGAGAATACCGTCGCTGGTTTATTTATGTCTGTAGGCCGTTGTTATGAGTGTGGACGGAGCATATACAACGTTAGCTTAGCCTGATCGATCCGATCTCCATTCAGAAAACACGCATTTTAAAAGGTTTTTGGCCTGCCGTCTGTCTGCAGACCGGCATCCTTTTGAAACGTGTATTACAATTAAATCAAGGTCAAATATGTTCATTTTGTTTGTAGTTGTAGCCTCCTTGCCAGCGATTCTCTCTGACCATTCAGCAGTCGAGAGTGTTTATGTCACTAGTTTAGAATACTCAGCCCGGTTGTTGGCCCGGTAAGAACCTCGTTTTTGGAGGGCCAGAAAAAAGGTGAAAAAGTAGCCCTGAGCCGGAACTACCCCTAGCGGAAAAGCAAAAAAATAATACGTGCTGCAGTGGTCCACCAAAAAAAAAAATGGCCTTACTTTTATCGCATACAGAATATCTTAAATAATTGTATGTCAATTTTTCTTTTTGATTCGACTTGTGTTTTGTAATTGCATAAAATCTGAATATGCAAAGTAACCAAAGCTGTTGAACAGTTCCTAAAACATTTACACAGGTACAGTACCTTAATGTATTTTATAACAGTCCACTACTGCACTCTACCACTTCACAAACAACAATTAACAACTATTTAGCAATGTATTAGCATTAGCTGTTACGCAATTAGCAAACTGTGGGGACAATAGAGAGTAGTGAGTCTCTACAGCTCCTATCACTTTCAACATGCTTCATTTCGTTGTCTCGTTGTTCATAAAGTTATTGCTTGTGGTCTAACCCCTATGCCCTCCTTTCTCTCTTTTAAAAAACTCCTCCCCCTGTCTTGATTCAAACTAATAATTTTCACATTATATTTCACTCTCTTCACCAATGCTCCCCAAAAGCTCCTGGCTTTAATTTGCAGCTCAACCCTTGCTAAAAAGCTCAAGACCCCATCCTCTCCTCAGTACATCATCCTGACTCAGCCTCAAACATCTCAGCTTGAATATATCCCCACCTCCACCTCCATTTCTTACTCTTTCCCCGACCAGGAGCCGGTGGTCTTCACCCCTCTGACTGTGGCCAACATCCCCATAGTTATAACTTAGAGAGCACTTTCACCACAATGCTCGGGCATAGAGGATACACATCTGGGTTTATTTTCCCATTACTTCATGTTCATCTCTTCTGTGCATGCTCACTGTGGGGTCTCTTCAGCTGCCTTTAAAGAAAAAATCCACCCGTAAGTAAAATGTATTTATAAAGCGCTTTTCCCAGACATACTGTAGTCACAAAGTGCTTGACAAAGCATTAAAACATCATACGAATCATAAAAGCTTAAATGAACACAACAAAGAAATAAAAAATAAATAAAAACAGTTGCATCAAAAACAAATATTATTTCAACCTCAGTTTTTTATTTCTAATCTGCCTGTATTCAAAAAATACATATATAAAGGGTTGGATTTTTCCTTAAAGTGTCTTCACATCTCATTTTGCCTTCCACACAAGCGTCTCTTTGTGTAGCTGCATGCTAATTGCTAGCCTGTGCTGGTACCTGTCTTACATCAAAACTCATTCTGTGGCTGGTGTGACCCGGGTGAGGAAGCCTTGCTCTTATTCCCGTCCCTCCTCTTCACCCCCCCTCATCCCTCTGTGTCTGAATGACAGGTTGTTGCCCTGGTCTGCAGCATTGTCCTCCTGAAACAGACCAAGAAAGCGGAGCAGGAGATCACTGCGCGATACACAACCGTGTACTAACAGGAGTTCAACGCTCATCAGCGAAGACACAGCACTGGATTTCAAGCTTAAAAAACGTTACAAACATGTGTCTCTGCAGCTCAACTCCAAACTGATCCCGACACACTCTCCCCACTTCGACACTTTTTCCAAAACCCTCCAACAGGAAGTCATTAAACCCCCCAACAGGAAGTTATCAAACCCTCCAAAAGGAAGTTATCAAACCCCCCAACAGGAAGTCATTAAACCCCCCCAACAGGAAGTTATCAAACCCTCCAACAGGAAGTTATCAAACCCTCCAACAGGAAGTTATCAAACCCCCCCAACAGGAAGTTATCAAGCCCTCCAACAGGAAGTTATCAAACCCTCCAACAGGAAGTTATCAAACCCCCCCAACAGGAAGTTATCAAACCCTCCAACAGGAAGTTATCAAACCCTCCAACAGGAAGTTATCAAACCCTCCAACAGGAAGTTATCAAACCCCCCAACAGGAAGTCATTAAACCCCCCAACAGGAAGTTATCAAGCTCTCCAACAGGAAGTTATCAAACCCCCCCAACAGGAAGTTATCAAGCCCTCCAACAGGAAGTTATCAAACCCTCCAACAGGAAGTTATCAAACCCCCCCAACAGGAAGTTATCAAACCCTCCAACAGGAAGTTATCAAACCCTCCAACAGGAAGTTATCAAACCCCCCAACAGGAAGTCATTAAACCCCCCAACAGGAAGTTATCAAGCCCTCCAACAGGAAGTTATCAAACCCCCCCAACAGGAAGTTATCAAGCCCTCCAACAGGAAGTTATCAAACCCTCCAACAGGAAGTTATCAAGCCCTCCAACAGGAAGTTATCAAACCCCCCCAACAGGAAGTTATCAAGCCCTCCAACAGGAAGTTATCAAACCCTCCAACAGGAAGTTATCAAACCCCCTGACAGGAAGTTATCAAGCCCTCCAACAGGAAGTTATCAAACCCCCTGACAGGAAGTTATCAAGCCCTCCAACAGGAAGTTATCAAACCCCCCAACAGGAAGTCATTAAACCCCCCAACAGGAAGTTATGAAACCCTACAACAGGAAGTTATGAAACCCTCCAACAGGAAGTTATCAAACCCCCCAACAGGAAGTTATCAAACCCCCCAACAGGAAGTCATTAAACCCCCCAACAGGAAGTCATTAAACCCCCCAACAGGAAGTCATTAAACCCTCCAACAGGAAGTTATTAAACCCCCCAACATGAAGTCATTAAACCCCCCAACAGGAAGTCATTAAACCCTCCAACAGGAAGTTATTAAACCCCCCAACATGAAGTCATTAAACCCCCCAACAGGAAGTCATTAAACCCTCCAACAGGTAGTTATTAAACCCCCCAACATGAAGTCATTAAACCCCCCAACATGAAGTCATTAAACCCCCCAACAGGAAGTCATTAAACCCTCCAACATGAAGTTATTAAACCCTCCAACAGGTAGTTATTAAACCCCCCAACATGAAGTCATTAAACCCCCCAACATGAAGTCATTAAACCCCCCAACAGGAAGTCATTAAACCCCCCAACAGGAAGTCATTAAACCCTCCAACATGAAGTCATTAAACCCTCCAACATGAAGTTATTAAACCCTCCAACAGGTAGTTATTAAACCCCCCAACATGAAGTCATTAAACCCCCCAACATGAAGTCATTAAACCCCCCAACAGGAAGTCATTAAACCCCCCAACAGGAAGTCATTAAACCCTCCAACATGAAGTCATTAAACCCTCCAACATGAAGTTATTAAACCCCCCAACATGAAGTCATTAAACCCTCCTAAAGCACGTTTTTGAAACCCTCCAACAGGAAGTAGGTAAACCCCTCAGGCAGGAAGCAATTAAAGATAGGATGAAACCCTCTTTAAATCGTCAAACATGCAGAGCACACAGTGAAATGTGACCTCTGCATTTAACCCATCCTAGTGCTAGGAGCAGTGGGCGGCTATTTTACAGCCATTTTAAACCCAGAGCATTTTAATGATAGAGGTTTAATAAAAAGGAAAGAAACGCCAGGGATTTTTTATTATAATGACTACTTTCTGTCTGCCCCCGGGGGTGACATGCTAACGCTACATTAGCATCTGCGATCTTTTCTACTTCATGCTATCTGCACAAATGGTTAACACTGAACATTAAACATATCAGGCAGCTCAGGGAGAATCGAAGGAAGGCAGGCAGCTTTGCATGACACTCTTCTGGACTCGTTTCATTGTGGTGATAGTAAGCGTTTAGCGGTTTCACACAAAACAAGTCTTACTTCAAAGTTTTACGGCAAAACTTTTTTTTTTTTACTAGCAAAATGATCTTTTAAATTGAAAAACATCATATGTTTAATTTGTGGCACAATTCAAACGGGATCGAAAGATAACTTTTCTCTCGCCATTGACTTCGATACATAATGTTTCCAAAATAAGGTCCCATGGAGGTCCACCAGAAAGGGAGGGATTTCGCCTCTATTTGCCCCTCCAGTGGAAGTGTGTTGGGTTGGGATTGCATTTGGGTCTGTATGTGAAACACCACATTGTGCTTATGACCTATTGTAAGCAGAAAACTGATTTATTTTCCTAGCTGTTGACAATTATCAATATTTTATTGTGCTCTTTTCTTTTGTATTTTCATGCAGTAGCTTAGTGGAATGGATGTCGAGTATAATGATCAATTATTCATCTAGCTATGAACGGACAGGCCTCTTCATCATCGTGGACATACGATAAATAATGTGACACATCCGTTTAGTAACTAACTGTGAGGGAGAGTATGGGATACTGAGGAGAGAGATTCCATACCTGTTACGCTCTTTTTTGTATCCATGTTTATCGTCGCTGGAAATATTGTTTTTAATGAATATTGTATGCATAAATGAGAAAGGGAGCATGTTCTGTAAAATCCAATCAGATAATATGAAATGTTTACGTAAGGTCGGGTCGTATATGTCCCTGTCGACACCTTAAAGTGGGAATTGTTTTGCTATAGAAGGGATTTTTCCATAGTTTTTTATTCCATTTCATTTCCTTTTTACGTGATTGTGCATCAAGAGGACCACAGGATCCAACTTGAATAAAGGAAAGGCCCTTCTTGAGTGTGACATCAGTCGTCAGGTACTATAAGAGCTGTTAATCTCACTGCATAAACGAAGTGTCTATGCTGCCTTCCTGTAAACTCTGCTTTGGTTCAAAGGGAAACACCATGCCATCAATGACATTCACATTTTGTATTCCTTCAAGTTCCTGCAAACACATTTTTGTGATCAAATGCATCAAGTGTCTTGTTTAGTATTGCTTGTCCTTCTCTTTGCACAGTCGTTTTTTGCACTATACGTTTTCTAATAAATATTCCATACTGGGTTTTTCCCCTTTTCTTCATCAAGACTTGTGTGTTTCTGTTATTTCCATGAAACAAAACCAGAGTGCAGGTGTGTAAAAATGTTTATTTCATTTCTCACACGTCACTGTCAGGACCTGTGAGGGAAAACAAAAGTTAGTGTCGATAAACGAGTCCTCGAGACATTTTTACCCACATTTTTGGTTTTCACATATTTCATTCTTCTCTAGTCTTTTATTGTGCTTTAGGAAGGTGTGTTTGTAAAGTCCTTGGAAAATATGCAATACTAAGTGAGACATAATTTCTTAATTGGGGAATGGGAATGCTAGCAGACACATGTAGATAAGAGCAATAGATCCTTCATAAGCAATTCTTAGGTAGTTTAAGTAGCCCTATTATGCTCATTTCAGGAACTTCTGGATTTTAGCATTTGCAGACCATTTACATGCACCCAAACCTAGATGACACACTACAGGAAAGGGAAAGTACACCAGGCCCATGTTTAAAATATAATTATTTTTTCACCGGGCATTTCAAAGGTAAATGATGGAGCCCCATTTCACTTATTTTAAGTCTTAGGAACCCTTATGAATATTTTTCCAATTAAAGGTGGGGTATGTAATTTATTTCAGAAACACTTTGTTATATTCAATGGAATGCTCTTAACATCCGGATAGCAATGAATATATTAAATGCTTTGACAAAAAATCCATAAAGAAATGTCATCTGTGGAAGCCGTAGCGCTGTAAAAAGCACGACCAATCATCTGAGCCGGCCCGGCTAAAGTAACTGGATGGCCTACCTGCCTGTCAGCCTTCCATCTGTGCACAAACTTATCTCGTGCCCTCATTGGTCATGTGCACGTTGGAGGAGGGGCTCTGTGAGGAAGTGGCAGATTTCTCCCGGTTGTGTATTTTCAAAATCTAGCGCACTCGAGCTGGTTTCTCCAGAATTACCTACCCCACCTTTAATATACTAATACAATCTTGTGAGAAGACTATAGCAGTCCTCAGGTTCTCTTGGGTGTGTCCTGTGTGTTGAACTTACTGTGGATACAGCTTATGGTACAGTCAACATCTGCAGCATAGCACACCTCTGTCAAGCACATGAAGTAGATCTGAGGAAACAAACAAGAACACATTGAAACCGTTTTACTAGACAATAAAAATAAAGCCAGTATCATGCATTATCTGTTTAGCGTTTTAAGAGACAGGCCAAAAAAAAGTTCTCACGTACTTTTAAGAGTTCTGGCTGTTTCATATAATCAGAGATGGCAAAAGTACACTCATCCTTTAGTCAAGTAGAAGTACAGATACTTGTGTTTAAAAATACTTGAGTAAAGAAGTTTAGTCAGTACTTATACTTTCACCAAAGTCAAAGTAAAGAGGGCTTTGAAATGTACTTCAGTAAAAAGTACCCATAACTAGCAGCTGCTTTAAAGAGTACCTGACCTCCCTTTATATTAATAGAACAATAATGTCATTGTTAGCTAATGAATGTTTCCATGGTGACCAACGGCAACATGACAACGTTTCCATTGGTCCCTCTTCTTTAGGGAAGACCAATAATAATGATCACGCCACCAAACACACATTCAAACTAAAGGAACCAGCCTGTTTGGAAAATGATAGAAGTAGAAAGTACAGGTATTTGGGTTCAACATCTAAGAAGTAGAAAGTACAGGTATTTGTGTTCAAAATGTAAGAAGTCAAAGTAAAAAGTCGTTAGAAGTATAAGTAGTGGAGTAAAGTACTGATACCAGAGACATATGCTTAAGTACAGTAACAAAGTATTTGTACTCCACTACTGCCCACCTCTGTAATTATGTACTTTTCATAATTATTGTCCTGTATGAGCATGTTAGTTCAGAGGGAGTTACCTCGGGGTCCTGCAGGTGAGAGGATCCTCCTTCAGTCAGGGGGGGGGGGCTCTCAGAGGGCGGAGACTGGAGGGCAGGGATCAGGATCCTCTGGGTGGGAGGGGGGGTGGAGCGAGAGGAAGGGAGCAGCTGGGAATCACCGCGACAACTGAACAGAAAATAAATGACATGAAGAAAGCAGGAAATGCTCATTTAAAAACGCTTTTAAACTTTGCAATACGGACAAAACTTAGAGCTGTAAATATATAATTTAACTGCATACTCAATATACTCTATGACAGGTATTACAGTGAAAATGTAATGCAAATATCAGGTTATCAGCATCAAGCATATTTACTAACATTACACCACTTTTTATTTTACAATATAGACATTTTTGCTTTTGACTTCTTGCATAAATCTTATTGATAATTTTGTATATATATATATTCGATAATAACTGAATAACCCCTCAGGGATGATTTCAGTTTTCTGATTCTGATTTACAGCCAATAGTTTGACCCAACAATACAAAAGCACAATCCACACTAAAAAATCAAAAGGGGGTGAGAGTGATTTTTATTTTATTGGTGTGTTTGCCAACATATTTAATGTCTGCTCTTTCTATCTGCACTGTGTTATCGCTGTAACAAAACAATGTTTATTTTCCATGTATTGTGTCTTGATATGTGTCTGTTGATGTTACGCATGGAGCTGCTGTGATGCAAGCCACATTTCAGACTTGATCTGACCATTAAAGTATTATCGTATCGTAAGATGGCAACGTCAACACCTACCCATCGTAGACCAGCCTCCAGCTGCTGTGCGGTGTGGGTGTGAACGCCAGGCAGGAGTGAACCAGCAGCAGCAGGTGGGGGGCGGGGGGGTCCTGAATGCTAAGCTGCAGGTAAACAGATCCTCCTCCAATCACGCTGAGAGGAAGGTGAGCCTCAGGGTGGAAGCTGCTGAACGACTCATCTGTGTACAAAAAAATAAATAATCTGAAACTCAAAATTGTGCTTCAATTGAATTTCTCCACATTCAAAATGTTCAGTTACTTTGAAGATTCTGATTAATAATACAACATATATCAGATTTGTATCCAACAGGTATTACAACATTAATGCATCAATCATTTTAAACACAGTAATAATATATATTTTTACTGAAATAGGCAATACGATAACAGGTAAGATTTTGATGCAGGACTTTGACTCGTAACTGAGTTTTCATACTGTAGTGTAGCGTTCAGGGTGTATGCAGGAATCCTGGAGTCAGATGTAACACCTTTAAAGACCCTTTCCATACATTTTAAGACCTCATCGCCACTTGGAGTTTTAACCGGTTACCTTGGCGACACACTTCACCTCACATTGACTATATACAGTATTGATTGTCCTTCCTCCTTATCTTCCAACCATTTGGACGCAGACTTGCATTTCCCCATAACGATGTTTTTTAACAACCGGCGTAAACGGACCTTCGCGCGCTATCAAGCAGTGAGCGTGAGATGTCCTGTTCAGATGACGTCAAATCCAACGGGATGCCATAACTAAACTACACAGAATCACACTACACACCTACGCAATGATTACATTCAGGCAGACTGTAGAATACAACCTCTTTGGACAATTGATATACTAATTGAACACAAGCTACAAAATGTAATACCTTGGGTATAAAATGCCTTTTAATACTTTTTAAGACCCCGCGGACACCCTGGAATTGCTACTTTAGTTTTAGTAAAACATATGTATAGTACTTATTCAACCTCTTGTTATATAAAGAGAATACAGTGGAGACGATCACCTGTGGCGATTCTCAGCTGCACAGTGACGGTGGAGACAGGAAACGGAACAGGAGGAGGACGATTCATCTCTTCACCTGGAGAGGAAGTGCACTGCACCATCAACCTGAGGACCAGCAGAGGAACGTGGAATGGGTTTTATTTATTCAACAGGGGCAGTACACATTAATCAACATTTCTGTAAATATGACAGTTTGCCAAGAGGCTATTTTCCATCTGTAGTCCCTGGACCTATTCTGTAAGTCAACCTAAAGACACATTTCATTTTAAACAAGTAAATACAATAACATAAAAACATGCAACATACAGTAGTGGAATACTTAATACCAAAACCCTCATTCTCCGTCACCTTTGTCACAGTAACTTCGATAATGTTTATTAAACTCCACAATCAGCAGCCACATCCTTTTAACACTTATTATTATTTGATGTTTGTATACCTTTTTCCTGCACTGTAATGATTGAAATGTTCCTGCTGTGGGAAAAATGAAGGATTT
>NC_136906.1:5965957-6000270 GCF_949606895.1 Notothenia rossii
ACAGAGTTGTCCGGTCCCGTTTCTGGATCGAGAGGAGCCGACCTTTTAACATCTCTTCTAGCGATATGCAGGAAGTAATGGTATGGAAATGGATAAGGATTTGGAGGAGGAAGTGCATCTTGTGCAGATGTTTTTGGAGGACTCTCTGGAAGACTAGAAGTAAAAGAGGCCGCCTCAGGTGCAGGCTGAAGGAACTGGTGAGATTTCTCTAGGAATTCAGGGTTTTGAGTAAAATGAGTTAAAGATCGTTCTCCAGGTACTGAATCAGGGTCTTGAGGTGGATCAGGTTGAGGGGTTTCAGGGTGGTGGAAGTAGTGATAGTATGGATTGAAGGAGTTGTGTTCATCATGGAGTTGTGACGAACGAGGACGAACAGAAGCGTCAGACCTTTGATCTTCGGACAAATCTGGATTCGCTTCCGGTCTTAGAGGAGGCAATCTTTGAACATCGCTCCGAGCAATATGTGGAAAGTAATAGTATGGGAATGGATAAGGATGTGGAGGAGGGGGTGCATCAGGTGCAGATGCTTTTGGAGGACTTTCTGGAGGGCTAGAAGTAAAAGATGCTGACTCAGGTCCAGACTGAAGAAGTTGGTGTGAGTTCTCTAGGAATTCACAGTTTTGAGGAAGATTAGTTAAAGAGAGTTCTCCAGGCTCTTCAGGACCTGGATCGGTTTCTTGAGGATTGCCAGGAAGAGGGATTTTAAGATGTTGGTAGTGATAGTATGGATTAAAGGAGTTGGGTTGGGACGATCGAGGATGAACGGAGTTGTCCGGTCCCGTTTCTGGATCGAGAGGAGCCGACCTTTTAACATCTCCTCTAGCGATATGCAGGAAGTAATGGTATGGAAATCGATAAGGATGAGGAGGAGGAAGTGCATCTTGTGCAGATGTTTTTGGAGGACTCTCTGGAAGACTAGAAGTAAAAGAGGCCGCCTCAGGTGCAGGCTGAAGGAACTGGTGAGATTTCTCTAGGAATTCAGGGTTTTGAGTAAAATGAGTTAAAGATCGTTCTCCAGGTACTTCAGGTCCTGAATCAGGGTCTTGAGGTGGACCAGGTTGAGGGGTTTCAGGGTGGTGGAAGTAGTGATAGTACGGATTGAAGGAGTTGTGTTCATCATGGACTTGTGATGAGCGAGGATGAACAGAGGTGTCAGACCTTTGATCTTCGGACAAATCTGGATTCCCTTCCGGACTTAGAGGAGGTAATCTTTGAACATTGCTCTGAGCGATATGTGGCAAGTAATAGTATGGGAATGGATAACGATGTGTAGGAAAAGGTGCAGATGTTTTTGGAGGACTCTCTGGAAGACTAGAAGTAAAAGAGGCCGCCTCAGGTGCAGGCTGAAGGAACTGATGAGATTTCTCTAGGAATTCAGGGTTTTGAGTAAAACGAGTTAAAGACTGTTCTCCAGGTACTTCAGGGCCTGAATCAGGGTCTTGAGGTGGACCAGGTTGAGGGATTTCAGGGTGGTGGAAGTAGTGATGGTATGGATTGAAGGGGTTGAGTTCGTTGTGGACTTGTGATGAACGAGGATGAACGGAGGTGTCCGACTTCTGATCTTCTGACGAATTTGGAGTCATTTCAGGATCGAGAGGCGGCAATCCTTTGTCCTCGCCAGGAGCTATATGAGGGAAGTAATAGTACGGGAATGGATAAGGATGTGGAGGATAAGGTACATCAGGTGAATTCATTGGATGACTTTCTGGAGGACTAGAAGTTAAAGAAGTTGCCTCAGCATCAGATGAGCAATGATGAATGGATGTGACAGAATTCCGATCTTCTGACAAATTTGGAGTGGTTTCGGGATCTAAAGGAGGCAACCTTTGGGCCTCTTCCGGACCAATGTGTGGGAAGTAATGGAAAGGGAAGGGATAGGGATGTGAGGGTGTAGAGGTTTTTGGAGGAAGGGTGGAAATAAGAGAGGCAGCTTCTGTGCCAGGCTGAAGAAACTGTTGTGAGTCCTGTGGAGATTCAGGGTTTTGAGGAGGATCTGTTAAAGGTAGATCCACAGACTCCTCGGGACGCAGGTCTTGGTCTTGAGGTGGACCAGGTTGAGGGATTTTAGGGTGGTAGTAGTGATAGTATGGATTGAAGGGGTTGTGTTCATCGTACACTTGTGATGAGCGAGGATGAACGGAGGTGTCCGACTTCTGATCTTCGGACAAACTTGGAGTCATTTCGGGATCGAGAGGCAGCAATCTTTTAGCCTCGCCTCTAACGAAGTATGGGAAGTAATGGTATGGGAATGGATAAGGATGTGGAGGATGAGGTGCAGATGTTGGAAGGGTGGAAATTGGCAGAGAAGCAGCATCCGCCACTGGCTGAAGAATGTGGGAGTTCTCTAGGAATCCCGGGTTTTGAGGAGGATTGGTAAAAGATTGTATTCCAGGCTCCTCAGGAACTGGACCGGGGTTTTGAGTTGTGTCAGGAAAAGGTACTTTAGGGTGGTGGTAGTAGTGATAGTAGGAATTGAAGCCGTGGCTCGAAGGCTGCAGAGAAGGTGCTTCATCTTGAATGGTTACAGGGGAAGAAGCAGCACCTAGCTTCATCGTGACACCCATCACATGAGTTTCTTGCGGATCCGGATACACTGGATGTGAATTTTCTACATTTTCCAGAGATGACTGAGGAGTGGGGATATTGAAATGTACAGGAATCTGGTGGAGGTCGTCTGAAGGCGAATCAACAGGAGGAGCTAATGAAAGCTCACCAGTGGAAGATGATTCATCAGGAGGAGGGTACTTGTGGTGGTATGTAGGGTGGGGGTAGTTAAGAGGGGCCAAGAAGAAAGGTGGGGGCCCATGGAAAAGACTCCAGGGATTCAGGAATGTTCCCTGTTTGAAGACTAGGAGGACGATGGGAAGGTCTGAGTTCTTCAGGGGGAGACACAGGACAGGCCACTTTGAAGGTGTTTTCTTCTATCTGAAGAGACAGACCGTGTTTTCCATCCTGAAAAAGAGAGATTTTTTTGTGAGAAAGTTTACAGAAAATGTAAAGAAAATTGATTTAAGTCACATTTACAAAAATGTCGAAAGGTTATTATGTTATTTCTTGTTCCTACTCGGAACCAAGTTTTGCTTCCCAACTCTGACACTGTGCTACACTTCCCGCCCCCGTCTAACTGTACAGAAAGCGGCGAGATGCATTTCCTTAGGAATCGACAAGCAGAACCGAAACTAACATTTCTAAACGAACAATGGCGGACACGTACAACTTGCGAATGAGTTCTACCTTTTGTAAACTGAATTTATCAATCATTTGTTAATAAATCAGGGCGAAAAACGTCACTTGTCCGCCGGACAAGTCAATTTAAAGATCTACTTGTCCGATATTGTAAATAACACGTCCCGGACGGTGGGACGTGTACTTCTTCGCACACTGAACCCAAGAAGAAACAAACGGAAAAAGATAAATCTCCAACGAGGCGTTCTGGGGCAGCATAGACAGGTCTTCTCTGTGTTAGAGTTTTACTCGCTACAGGGTGTACTTTGAGGGTTTGTGACTCTGCAGACCGTTTACATGCAGAAAAACACACAAGGGGACGGGTAATAACCGGAAAAGCATGACATGGGACCTTTAAGATATACAGCCCTTCTACAAATGTATTATAGTACACGTACAATATATGTAGTATCGTCTTATGAATAGTGACTTCTTGAAACTCACCATGTCTGTGATGCCACAGGTAATAAATGGAGCAGCGATTATAATCTCAGCGTCTCGTATCTCCACTGTGTATCCACACAGCTCCTCTAACACCAACAGGGGGGCCCATTCTCCTCTGACTGTAACGGGAAGGAAAAAAACATTCTTTTAAAAGACCATCTAGAGCAAGGGTGTCAAACTCAAGGCCCTCAATTTATGTGGCCCGCACGAGCTTCCAAAGAATATAATCTACTGTAATTCTTGAATATTTGCTTTCAATTATTTGCCCTAGACTTCTGCTTTCAGACGTAGCTATTTATGAAGTTATTACCAGAACTGATAATAATCCAATGCAGAGCCAATAATGTAATATAATACATTATTTAATATATATTATATATGCAATAATGTAATATAATACATTATTTAATATATATTATATATGCATGTATATTTATATAGTCTTAAAGTTACAACCGGCCCTTTGAGCGCTACCATAATGCTAATGTGGCCCACATTGAAATTGAGTTTGACACCCCTGATCTAGAGAAATACCGAGTGATAAAAGAATGAAAAATCTATCATTAGATTCATTTATTGTCGTACGTACATAGCTACAGTGTAGTTATGTCGATGAAAATCTAAGGTCAAAGGCTCCTCTTTTTTTTACAGGATGAGTGAGGGTATAATTACATTATATTCAAGATTTTATGACACCAAGAATTTTTTTGGCAACAACATTTGACTTGGTACCAATTAATACTTCATCACCACTCATTTGTGTTTTTTTCAAAACAAACAAACACTGACCAAACCTCTCCTCCCCCCTCCCACATGCCTCCCTTCCCAAACTGACACTCACACGAGATGTTTAGTGCAAGTAAATTACCGTTCACCCTGATGTCCTCAGCAGCATGGGGTCCCTGCACACTGAGGGTCATCTCATGCAGAGAGCAACAGAGAGACAAGGGTCCCGAGGCCCGAAGCTGGGTCTGAGGGGTCGGGCAGGACATCTTCACTGGAGTCCCCCTCCACAGCAAGGGCAACACAAAACCCTCCTCCTGAACACAAACAGCATCCTTGATACTCAGTCTGCCGTGAGCAGAGATGGCAAAAGTGCACACATCCTTTACTCAAGTAGAAGTACAGATACTCGTGTTTAAAAATACTCTGGTAAAAGTAGAAGTACTGACTAAACTTCTTTACTCAAGTCAAAGTAAAGAGGCTTTGAAATGCACTTCAGTAAAAAGTACCCATAACTAGCAGCTGTTTTAAAAAGTACCTGACCTCCCTTTATATTCATAGAACAATAATGTCATTGTTAGCTAATGAATGTTTCCATGGTGACCAACGGCAACATGACAACGTTTTCATTGGTCCCTCTTCTTTAGAGAAGACCAGGAAATGATGGATACACGGATCGTGTTCAAATCAATAGGCACGCAATGACTCTAAATAATAATGATCACGCCACCAAACACACATTCAAACTAAAGGAACCAGCCTGTTTGGAAAATGAGAGAAGTAGAAAGTACAGGTATTTGAGTTCAACATGTAAGAAGTAGAAAGTACAGGTATTTGGGTTCAACATGTAAGAAGTAGAAAGTACAGGTATTTGAGTTCAACATGTAAGAAGTAGAAAGTGGTCAGAAAAATAAGTAGTGGAGCAAAGTACTGATACCAGAAAAATATACTTACAGTGACAAAGTATTTGTACTCTACTACTTCCCACTTCTGGCCGTGAACAAAAACTTTTTACATCTATTAGAGAAGATGCATCTATAATTAAGAGACCAGGTTTTACTCGTTAAAAAAGTCCTTTTAAAAATGAGTCAACGCTCCATTAAAGCCTCCATCTTTCTTGTCAAGATGACATGAGAGTGGACTGAGTCATCTACATTAAAAGGTATGATTCATCAGATTCTAAAAACAGATTTAGTTTGGTACGAGGAAACTTTTATTCACACTGTAAAGACATTGAGGACTGGGTCACTCACTAGAGGTCAGGTTTATTGCCTCATAATTGAAGTTATAAGTTGGTCAAATAAATCAAATGTAAGTAAATTATGCTGCAGCCTAAATCCCAGCTTTCCAGAGGGTTTCATTTGCTCATTCCTTAAAACAGAAGCTTCAGATTGCTTATAATAAGAGGAAACATTTCAAAGTTGTGATTTAAATAAGTTATTGGGCTTTTTTCTTATCAACTTAAATTTGTTAGAAAATGTTTCCAACTTTAATTGACTGAAATTGGGCTTATTAACACATGAATACTACTGTGTAATATATGTTTACAGATATATTTAAGAAGTACAATACAAGCTCAAGTTTCATTTGTGGGCCGCCAGCATTATACATTCTTGAATTTGCCGAGGGCCGATTCAAAATTGTCCGCGGGGCGCATTTGGCCCCCGGGCCGTAGTTTGGACACCCCTGGTCTAGATTGAAATGTATGGATATGTTACCTCCTGTTTGACGTGGCAGGCGTCGTAGCGAGCGATCAGGCTGAGGTCTCTCCATGTGTTCTGCACAGAGTATCCACACTGAGGAGGAGGCTGGCTCAGAGGCACCGACGACTCGTTCACTGAGCCAGACACCAAAACAAATGTTATTAAAAATTAAGCATTTTAACAGACATTGCATTTTGCTTGCTAACATTGTTTGTTCTTGTATTGGACTAGTCCATTTGGCGATTTTGATATCATTTTGATTAATTGTGCTAAACCCTTTTTTATTTATTTTATTTCTGAAATATTTTTGGACTGTTTATTTCTGTGTCTTAGTTTCTCTTATGTACATTACCTTGTGTGTTTTTTTATACAGCTGCAACACAAACATTTCCCAAATTGGGATCAATAAAGTACTTATCGATCTATCTATCTATCTATCTATCTATCTATCTAACAGAACACTTTGATGTCAGAATCAGCCATTAAAAATATATAAGCTATTAAAAAAACTATTACAAATATGCAAAAAAAAGCGTTGAAATGAAAGCGAGATAATGAGAATAGAAAGTACGGTGAGAAAATGACAAATTGTTACATGAATAAGGATAAAATATGTACAAAGACACCAGATGTACCATGTCTAAAATCATTCAAATATACCATTGAAAACAAAGATAGAAAATAGTTGTCAAAATGTGGCGGGAAACTCAATATAAATGTCAATTGATGTTTCACAGATGGCCACATTATATGTTTAAAGGGGTATCCGTCTCCATCACAGACGATCAAGTAATACGGAACATTACCTTAACTTAGTATTTCTCTATGCTAGAAAGTTATTGGAAACATTTTGGATAAGGAACTCGTATTTAAAGTTGTTTTTAGACATTTTATAGAGAGACAAGTCAAATATTATACCTTTAATTTCACTCTTAAGATAAGAAAATAGACCCCGGCAGGCCCGGTTGCTACCATACTGGGTAATATATATATCTGTAAATTGAATTTCTAATAAAATATCCAAAAGGTGAGTGTCTTCACCCCGGCTCAGCTGCAGTTGTACGGCTCGTCTCCACTTCACTGTGAGGGTCATGGCGTCGTTTCCACAATCCACGACTGGCTTCAGCTTCCGCCAGCTCTCCTTTGAGGCACTGAGCCTTTGACCTCTGACCTCCTCTCTGACCTCAGCATGAACTGGAGGACAGAAACAAACCAGAGTACACAGGGATTACAAAGTGTCCGTAGTTTAGTGGAGCAAAAAAGGCCTCCAAGTAATAGAAACACAATTTGCAGAATCATAAATTAAGATTAAAACAGTTCACACAATCCCTGTAAATCAAGGTATAGAAGACATTTCAAGCGTGCACGTTTTTTCTCAATATACTGCAAAGTAGGTGGCAGTCAGATAGAGAGAACCTTGGTCAACATAGTGGATATCAGCCAATGAAATAAAACCACTGAATGGAATACTGTGTCAGCCAAATGTACAAAAGATAGGCTATTCTCAAAAATTGTATGAAGTAATATGAATTCCTTAAATTAGTTATCCATCTGTGATGAATAAAAACAATTTTCATTAAAAAAAAATTGGGGGGATAATCCTTGTTGGGAAAAGCTAATTAGATATATTGAAAATGAGGTGTTTCTTTGCAGCTATAATGAACTAAATCTGTGGCACAGGACCAAACTACTACTAGATGTGATTACAACTATTTTAAGGTGTTCAGTTAGAATTGTAATGCGTAAAATAGGCAATGGTGAAACTTGGAAGTAACAGAATTCCAAAAATAAAAGTTAAAAGTATTTGAAATACAGCTATATGATTTTGCAAAGTAGATCACAAAAATGTAAGGTTTCACATGCTTTAAAACAAATAAAATCTAATTGACGGGAGGTCTTGCCTTATAAAGTATAGAGCAACCCATAAGCAATAATTGTTTTACTAACCTGATGATAAATGGGTTTTTTTAATTTAAGAAATAGAGTTCAACGCTTGTGTTTCAATTTGGTATAGTTTTAGACAAGGTAAGATTAGTTATAGCACAATTAAAAAAAAAGGTCATTTAAAGTGCTTTACAAAAAATATATAAAAACCATAACAAAAAAAACACCATATTCACAACATTTTATATATTAGAGAAACCAAGACAATACAAAAAAAGTCAAAGTAATAATAATAATTTTAAAAAAGTCTTAACACGAGAAGTAGAAAAAGTAATATAAGTATCTTACCTGAAGCAGAATTTGCCTGGTAACCCACCAGCGGGTTTGCTTCAAATTGTCCAGGAATATAAAACTTTCCCGGAGTGAAAAGCTCGATTTCCCCTTCGTTACATTCTTCATTCGGAGGGTTGCTTCGCTTCGGTTTGTTGCGGTCTTTGAAGATGTTTCCAATCAAAGAAGACGCCATGTTTGTTTCTAGTTTGAATCCAATCTTGTTTTGGATTGCGGAGTTTAGAAAAGGGAGTATTCTCGACTCTTCTTCCCGTTTTGAGTCGAGGTTTATCCGCTCTCTGAGGCCTTTAGTCGTTAAAACGCTTCTTCTTTCATCGTGAAGAGCAGAGTTTGAGGATGAATGAACAGATAAAGTTATTGTTGTGATGGTGTAAATATGAAGGACGATGAATAAGTGTCCATTTTGTCTTAAATTCATTTCAAATAAGAGTTTCTCTATGCAGCACAAACGCACTGGGGCAGAGGAAACAGCAGCAGGACTTTGTAGAATTCCGGCCAACACACCTGATCGTTAATTGGTCTTAATTACCCAGGTGTTTGTCTCAAACTGGATTATAACGTGCAGATTGGAAGCCCATTTCTGCCTGCTAATAATAATAATAAATAGTATTTATTAAATACATCAAAATAATGAATTAGTATCTCAAAGTTCTGAGAAACTGTCTCATACATTTTGAGTTAGCATCCCAAGATAACGACATAGTATCTCAGAAATTATGATTTAGTGCCAAAAAATTACAATTTAGTATCTTAAAATGAATCGAAACTTCCTCTTAATGACTACTTATGTCAAAACAATAGCTTACATGCCAAACAAATGTTGGAACGTTCTCAAAAATAATGACATCATATCTCAAAATGAGAAACCATCATGAGTCATTATTTCAATGTTATTATCCAGTGAAGGTTTATCAATATTTTGAGATACTATGTCGGTATTTTAAGATACTAATTTGTCTAACTCAATTGATGGGACATTTGTGGTTACTTTTAGATAATAAGTTATCTTTTTGGATTAATTGAGGCATTCCTTTGATATATTAACTAGCAATTAGGTAGAAAGCTTGAGATTTTTTTAATGAAGTCATATTTTAAAGTTATAATTTTAAGATTCTGAGTCACTATTTCAAGATACTGAGAAAATCTTTCATAATTCTTTTGAAAAAAATTCTTGTTTTTCCAAGAAACTTAGCAATCATTCTGATAATAATTCGGAGTCCTTATAATGACTTACAGATCCCTCAAAACACCAGCCAAAAGACAAGTATCCCCTCAAAACTTCAGAGTGATTCGCTAAATTGCTTCAAAAAAAAGTTCCACAACAAAAAGCATTTTTTTTTCATATTTTCATATTATTTTGTGACAACAGTAACATATTGCATACATTTTGCACCAGCATCAAAAAAACAACACTGATAATGTAATATATAATACATTTTTAGTCACAAGGGCCAGTATTTCCACTGAGAAGCATGTACTGTATAAAACAATCTACTTTTGTCCACTAGAGGCCAATGCTGCATTGCTTTACATTAGTAACTGTTGATAACTTTTCACTGATGTATTCTTGAGGACTTTTCCACACACACAGACACACACTTAACTCAATACATATTTATGGTTTTCCATCAGTTTCATACTAGTGGCCATAATGAATAGATTAAAAATTCTTTAAAAATAATATTTAGTCGGCATTTACTCAAAAACACATGTTGTCCTCAGATGCACCAACCATGACATTTGGGTTTGTTGACCTTTGCCCTCCTTTAAAATAACATCCTCTGCTTTGTCAAACCCATCATTTAATTGATTGAATAAGTCACACAGTGAGTCACTTTTGTATGTCATTTACACCTATTTGCATTTCAATGTTTGTTTTTTATTTACTCAACTGAAATGTAATCTCTATTGCCAGCCAGTGTTCATCCAAACCAACATCTGGCCTGAAGACAAACTGATAAAAAGTTCAATAAACTGAGGATGTTCCGTCTATTCATGATAAAAAAGAAATATATCGTCTGCTGTACGTCAACCAAAACCGCCAAGAAACAAGAGCTCAGTACCAACACCACCATCTAACGATCAGTGACGGTGCCAAGCTGAGATCAGTCATCACATTGTGGTCATGATGTTATCAGCTGAGGGCAGACTGGCGATGTTCTCACACTTAAACACTTATAAAGGGCTGTCTTTCACCTCTTCCTCAACATTAGGTTAGAAGTGGTGACAAATAGTGTGGTGCAGGGATGACGTGCTTTTGTGGACCGACCCATTAGTTAGCATCACCAAAAAAAAACATAGTGAAGGTAGCATCAGAAGGGTTACCTTGACAGAAAGCAAATGGGATTTTTCCTTTGGATTTTGGAATATTCCGGAAAATAAACTCTGTGACCAACACACATTTAGGATACTTACACGTTTGGTTCAGCAGAATAATCTCCACATATTAACACCACTATTTTTATAATAGTTGAAGTGTAAATTCAGATATCCAGAAGAAAAAAGCTACGTCACCACGCTTAGCAAAAGGTGCTAACGTTCGGCGTGATGACAAAGGCTATAGTCGTTTTAAGCAACTTGTTAGCATCCGACATTTTTTGGACACGTAAAACCTTCAGAAATTCACCACTGGGGTATTTACTGATGTTATTTATGTCGTAGAACAACATTTGAAAATCTCTTAAGCGAACATTAGCCTATAAACAAACAACATCACGGTCCGTAAGTTCACTTCACCACCGCTAAGCTAAAGGTAGATAATGTTGGGCGTGATGACGTTTAATGTTCTCATTTATAGACACTTGTTAGCAACCGCCTTTTTTAAGACACATAGAAGTTTGAGATGTTCACCAGTGATGTCCACAACAACACTTTCAAAAGAACATTGACATCTAAATAAGGGAACACGGAAATGTTAAAATGCTAACTCATATGTTCAGGACTCATACCCACGCCTCAATATCAGCCATATAGTTTAAATCCTTAAAAAAAACTTCACAACGTGGCTTCAAAGCTTTGTGTTTGTGTGTGTATGCCAATGAAGCTGCGGTGTGTGTGTAAGGGGGGGTGATCAGTTGATGATGGGCGCGGCTGTGAGATGACTCATATTTGGAGTTGCCATAGCTACAACCCGGAGTTGTTTTCTTTGTGACTCGCAGCGAGAGTACAGTGTGTGTCTGGATTTCATTGAGAGACAGAAAGAGAGGCTATTTGTGGGGGCGACATAAACGCAGGGGTGGCAGTTATAGCAGGAAACAGGAGGAGCAGAAATGTTCCCAGAGAAGAAGAAGAAGAAGAAGGAGAAGAAGTCATGTGAAGTTAACTGTAGTGATATCAAGGCGGGGTTATAAAGAGAAAAGAGTGAGGTCTAAAGAAAGAGCACTCTGGGTGAGGAAGTGAATGAAGTCACTATGGAAACAGGCCGGCTTGACAACATATGAGGATTTTTTTTTGTATTGAATGTAAACGGTGGCTTACACACAATGTTCGCCCCGCTTGAAGCTGTTCTGCAGCCTTCAAATTGTACAGAGGTTCATAATAAAGACTCCTGCTGCTGATTCTCATTTAAAACCACAAGGCAGACAGCCAACGAGGCACATGCTTACAGAGACATTCCCTTATTTTGTCTGTTTAGCATATTATTTGACGCCTTGATTTGGTTTTATTTTGCCTTAACTCAAAGTTTACCTCAATTTTTTTTACTTTTTATTTATTGGTTTAGTTTTACCATACATGTACGTTGCTCAAAACACAACAAAAAATGTTCTTAATAACATGCAATATAAGTAAAACAAAACAGATAAAAGCATCAGCTAAACGATATGTAATGTAATGTAACATATTGAATGCCTTAAAAGGGACGTATGATGCTCATTTTCAGGTTCATGTTTGTATTTAGTGCCTCTACTGTTACACGTTTACACAAGCATGTGAATAAATATGAACAATTTACAATAAATATTGCGGTAAATCTGCAATACAATGAGCTTGTGCTTAAGTTAGTTGCAGGGTAAGTGTGTATTTTCAGACTATTAGGACTCTGAGACAATGGATATTTGTTTTCGGGGCGATAGGAGGTCGGAAAAATGTGGCTTTTCCTTCCAGGAGGAACATTTTGACAAGTAGGAACAACAGGTTTTTGCACACAGGCTCTATTTTCTTAGTAATGAATGGAGGCTGAGGTTGCTTTCAAAGATTGTCGGACAAAGGCCAAAATATAATAATGGACGCACACTGGGGAGGTGACTATTAGTAGGAAAAAAAATAGTGAGAAGTGGAAGCTCTGAGTGTGTGTTTGAGGGTGTGTGTTGTTCCTCTAGTGCCTGTGGCGATGTGTCACTCCCTCAGAGGGTGATGAGTATGTAGCATGTATTTTAAATGTGTGTGTGTGTGTGTGTGTGTTAATTGTATTCCAGAAACCATGGCCCTGTGTCACTGATCTTGTAGATGAGATGAGAATGTGTACATGTTAGGAATATGTGTTTGTAGGAATGTGTGTGAGGGACAGGCCTGTGCAGAAACGTATCATAAAAACCAACTCAGTGACACTTTTCCAATTGGTCAACAGCCTGAGGAGAGGTGAGGGTCAAGACCATAGACTGTATATATAAAGGATCATGACACAAAACACTGTGGCCCCGCCTCTTTCTGAAGAACACACACATCCAAAGTCTTTGAAATTGAGCGGTGAAGGGATGACATATTTTTGTAGGCCGATCCAAAAGTAAGCGACACAAGCACTCCCTTGACAAAAAGCCATTTATTTCATTGGATTTGGAATAGTGCAGAAAATTAGATCTTTGGCCAACACATTTTGATAATACTTACATGTTTTGTTCAGTAGGATAATCTCCACATATAGAGTGGTGCAGGAATGAATCCTAAAACCCAGATATGAGTTAGCATTTGACCACTTCCCGTTCCTTCCTCCTAAAATCAATGTTTTTTATTAACGTGCTTGTGTTTAGACGCCTGAAAAAGGTCTGTTGTTAACACAAGCTTGAGAGAGTTTCACGTGTTGTTCTACGACATAAAATACATCAGTAAATACTCCACTGGTGAATGTCTGAAGCTTCAATGTGTCTTAAAAACAACGGTTACTAATGCTAACAAGTGTCTAAATGAGACGACTAGACAGCCATGACGCCGAACATTAGCCGCCTTTAGCTTAGCGGTGGTGAGGTAAAGTCATGTGACCGAGCTGTAGTCCCTTTATAGCCCAACATTAGCCACCTTTAGCTTAGCGGTGGTGACGTGAAGTCATGTGACCGTGCTGTAGTTCCTTTATAGCCCAACATTAGCCGCCTTTAGCTTAGCGGTGGTGACGTGAAGTCATGCGACCGTGCTGTAGTTCCTTTATAGCCCAACATTAGCCGCCTTTAGCTTAGTGGTGGTGACGTGAAGTCATGTGACCGTGCTGTAGTTCCTTTATAGCCCAACATTAGCCGCCTTTAGCTTAGCGGTGGTGACGTGAAGTCATGTGACCGTGCTGTAGTTCCTTTAGAGCCCAATATTAGCCGCCTTTAGCTTAGCGGTGGTGACGTGAAGTCATGTGACCGTGCTGTAGTTCCTTTATAGCCCAACATTAGCCGCCTTTAGCTTAGCGGTGGTGATGTGAAGTCATGTGACCGTGCTGTAGTTCCTTTAGAGCCCAACATTAGCCGCCTTTAGCTTAGCGGTGGTGACGTGAAGTCATGTGACCGAGCTGTAGTCCCTTTATAGCCCAACATTAGCCGCCTTTAGCTTAGCGGTGGTGATGTGAAGTCATGTGACCGTGCTGTAGTTCCTTTAGAGCCCAACATTAGCCGCCTTTAGCTTAGCGGTGGTGACGTGAAGTCATGCGACCGTGCTGTAGTTCCTTTATAGCCCAACATTAGCCTCCTTTAGATTAGCGGTGGTGACGTGAAGTCATGTGACCGTGCTGTAGTTCCTTTATAGCCCAACATTAGCCGCCTTTAGCTTAGCGGTGGTGACGTGAAGTCATGTGACCGTGCTGTAGTTCCTTTAGAGCCCAACATTAGCCGCCTTTAGCTTAGCGGTGGTGACGTGAAGTCATGTGACCGTGCTGTAGTTCCTTTAGAGCCCAACATTAGCCGCCTTTAGCTTAGCGGTGGTGACGTGAAGTCATGTGACCGTGCTGTAGTTCCTTTATAGCCTAACGTTAGCTTTTTACCTTTGCATTGAACTACATCACGGTCACATGACTTCACGTCCCCACCGCTAAGCTAAAGGCGGCTAATGTTCAGTTGGCTCTTGTTAGCAAATGCAGTTTTCAAGACACAAGAAGCTTCAAACATTAACTAGTTGGATATTTAGTGATGTATTTCATGATGTAGAACAAAACAAAAGAACATCTCTCCAGGGAACCTAGAGGTGCTCAAATGCTAACTAATGTCCAGGTTTGAGGACTCATTCCTGCACCACTCTATTACCCCTGTAAATCCTGTGAAAATACACTTGGGCTGTTCTTTTCTAATAGGACTTTTGAAATGTCAGGGCCGGGTTGTGTAAGACAGGCGACCACAGACAGAGCTTTATTGTTGTGTAAAGCAGCAGGGACTGTGGTCAGGATCACTCACTGGCATGTAGGCACTGTGGCTTTGTTTCACAGACATGTTGAAATACTCCCTTTCTGAGGCTCCTCACAAACACCCAATCAAAGGATTTCATATTACTCAACCAAAAATAGCTATCTTTTAAGTCACTCTTTGAAAAGCATTGAATTTGCACTATAACTTCCTGTGCCATCTGTCTGTGTTTGTTATAGCTTATCTATTTTAAACCTATTTTGAGACTGATTAAATAATTGTTTTTACCAATTAGTAGTTAAGTATAGCCTCCTTTTATGTGATTTGGTTAGTGTTAGGCGTTTCTGTAGAGCAGGAACTCTGTCTGATTCTAGATGTGTTAGTAATACATATTTTAAATACTTTCTGTTTAGTGCCCCCTGTCTAACGCTCTGGATATTTCACTGGTGTGTCCCATTTCACATATCTCCATTCTTTCTTATGAATTCTTTAAAAAAGTTAATGATAAAAGAGTCAAAGGTGGAAGTAGTAGATTTTTAACTGGAATACAATTATTAATACCACACTGCAGAGAAGTAAAATCCCTGCAAGTAATCCGCGAAATGTAATTCAAGTATTAAATGCAAAAGTACTCAAAGCAAAATAAATACAAAATAACATTAAGAAAGATTATTATTTATCTCTCAATCTGCTAATTATTGAATTGAATAAGCAGTTTTTGTTTAAACTGTTGTCTAGATTTATCTATAGCCTACCAAAACATCATATTTAGTCCAAAAGTCCCGCATTCAAAGTGTTGCTTGAGTAGAGGTAAGTAAGTATAACCCATAAAAAAATATCTTTTTAAAAGCCGAAAAATATTCTGAATAAATAAGAAAATTCCCCAAATGTGTAAATGTACAGTTTAAAAGACTCAGTGCAGTAGTAAATATATAAAAATCACACAATGTACTGTAGTGAGTAAAAATAACAATATTTCCCTTTAAATTGTAAGTTTAAAGTGGCAGAAAATACTGAAGTACAAGTACCTCTAAATTGTACTTCGGCACATGTACTGTGTTACATTCCTCCAGTGCCCACAGTAAACCACACACTGAGAGAACACCCTGAACCAGAAAACCCTGAGAGAGCATTTAAAGTGATCTGCGGTAATACCTGTGTGCGCATGCATACACACACACACACACACACACACACACACACACACACACACACACACACACACACACACACACACACACACACACACACACACACACACACACACACACACACACACACACACACACACACACACACACACACACACACACACACACACACACACAGTGCAACACACACACAGACACACAGACAGAGTAGCACAGTGCAACACACACACACACACACACACACACACACACACACACACACACACACACACACACACACACACACACACATACACACACACACACACACACACACACACACACACACACACACACACACACACACACACACACACACACACACACACACACACACACACACACACACACACACACACAGAGAGTATCTCTGGTTCTTCCAGTACTGATCAGCGGAGGCAGCAACAAAGGGCTGATTGTTGAGGAGCCTCCTGATTGGTCCTCTTCAGAAAATACACACTCTGGATTTGCCAACCTGTGTTTGAATATAAAAAGACATGTTGTGGCTAAGCTCCTGCAACACCTCCGAATATATGAAGCCGACATGGGAGAGTCAAACACTCGCTCATTTACAGCATGGAGTCAGAAGTCCTATATTAGTCCCAAAGCGTGGTTATTTACGGCCTTTGAATCAGCAATACAAAGAGGAGACATATATATTAAAGGGGGCTAACACACTTTAATAAAATCAAAAATTAAATAAGTAGACAATTAAAGGTGGGGTAGGTAAGTTTGAGAAACCGGCTCGAGATACACTTTTTGTTATATTCCATGGAATGCTCTTAACATCCCGATAGCAATGAATATCTGAAGTGCTTTGACAAAAAATACATTTAAAAAATGTCATCTCTGGAAGCCGTGGTTCTGTAAAAAGCACGACCAATCATCTGAGCCGGCCCGGCTAAAGTAACTGGATGGCCTACCTGCCTGTCAGCCTTCCACCTGTGCACAAACTTATCTCGTGCCCTCATTGGTCATGTGCGCGTTCGTGTGTGTTGGAGGAGGGGCTCTGTAAGGAAGTGGCACATTTTTTCCGGTTATGTATTTTCAAATTCTAGCGCACTCGAGCTGGTTTCTCCAAAATTACCTACCCCACCTTTAATTAAATAGGAAGCAATATTTAAAATAAAATAAAATAAAAACACATCAAATGAGGACTGGGACACATAAAAAAAAAAAAGAATCACATGTAGAGTTTACAATGCATTTGAACTAAGTCAGACAAAAAATAAGAAATGTTTATGATCCTAGATGTTTATTACAATCCCATTTCCCCCAATATTTATCCCTCTTCAATCCTTTTTATTAACTTGCGCCCATAATAATCCTCATCATGTATTTATAGTTGTGTTATTGAGACCTTTAGGGATATTTCCAAGGCACAACAGCTTTTATAATAGTTATATTATTGTTCCTTTTCTTACAATTTAAGTTCCCTTACTGATTCTACACCAAAGCAAATTCCTCTGTATGTGTCCATGGCAAGACACCGGATTCTGATAGTGCATTTCTTTTTTTAAAGAAAGGCAGATTTTTTTAAATGACTCACTTCATTCCAAAAGGCCCCAAAAACTCACATGTGTATTTACTCTAAAAATAAATGATGGATGACTCATGGCGTTTCATCTCAAGAACAAAACAAAATTATTGCAAAACTCAAGGTTTTTTTTCCACTATATCTGTTTGACTGGAGGCTTCTTGAGTAATGCATAGTGTTGCAGGAGGAGGGAGTGCCGTATCAAACTGTACAACCCAAACCCTTTACATCACCTGCAGGGTGGGGTCGACTCGCCCAATCAGGTCCGACTGCATTCACACTTCAGTCTCTCTGTTGGTCTCTGGCTTTTGTGTACTCTCTATCGTCCTCAGGCTAAAGTTCACCTGTAGTGAGAACAGTTTGTTAAGACATTTATTCATCAAGCCACATAGTCTGGGAAAAAGTGGAGGCAAAATAAATATGGTTCCACATTTTTCTTCACTATTAAAGTCAATAATTTACAACAAAAAACGTAGATATTCTTTGGATTGAACTGAAGAAAATGCAATATGTATCGACATTTTTATTTTTTATAAATATTTTTTATACATGTAAAGAATGCATTTTTGTAAGAATAAAGCTACCATAGATTCATAAAATAGAAAATATATATATTTTCTTTTTTTAAATTATCTGAAATTCTGGAACTTAACTCTGAATATTTCCCAGCTCTGTAATAAAAACAAATTACCAAAAATCTAATTACACAGATTGAAAAGCTGCTGAAATGATCACATGCACCACCTTCACATGCATACAGGGAGTCATCAGTTTACGACTAAATTCTCTGAGGTCGAAGTGGAAAATGTAGGAAATAAAATTCAAAAATTAACGAGAGAAAAAAACAATTATCTGAAATCATAGTCAAAACTTTACATGAAACAATCTCGGAAATTCAGATTATATTTTGTGAAAACCTTCCTTCTCCTGTACTCCTTAGCTTCCTTTTAAACCTTTAAAAAATATATATATATAGATAAACTGTATATAAAAAGGAGAGAATGCTATCAAATAATTCAAAGGTTAACAACAAAGAACACACATAAATTAAAACAATAAAAAGACAAAAGGAATTATTCAATAAAAAAAAAAAATATATATATAAATAGAAAATACCGTTGTTGAAAGAAATATATAATAAAACATTTTAAATATTTTTTTCCTTCTAATTTGTTATTATTTGGTGCAGGCACGAAACATACTACCAATAGAAATACATTGCTTCTAACATCGTTCTGTTTCAGAATACTGAAATCTGTAATTTGTTATTATTTACATTGCTTTAAAAATCGTTCTGTGTGACACGAAAAAAATGGCGAAATCGTGTTGGTGAACACGAATCAATAGATTAAATGTCGTGACTATAACACGAAATGCCGTGAGACGTTGATACAGAGGTGTCTCTTATCTTGGGTGGGGCTTTACGAGAAAAAGCGGTCGATTTTTAAGAGAAGAAACACCTCCATCCCAAACCTGAATTAGAAAACTTCAAAGCTCTGATCTCTCCCCGAGGGACGGGCTGTGTTTATTCAGTGACATCGAGGCGTGGTGTCAGAAACTCTGCTGAAAATGAATGATAAGATCAGAGCTTGTATGCAAAATGGAAAGAGATGAGTCCATGTTCTGGATAAGTGAGGGAAAACCTACTTACATGTTATACTTGGTCAGGCACAACATACTGATATGAACCTGAAAATGAGCATAAAGTAATATCTTATACACTATTTGTATGTATTGTAAAATACACATTTATTGGTTTTATATAGTGTAGTACAATGCAGACTTGGAGTAGAATAAATAAATGAAATATCAAGGTGGAGTATTTTCATGGTATTCACCTGTGTAGTCAATTAACTCTACTTCTCTTTTTGAGTTCCCTGGTGCATCAACATCCCATCAGTTACTGAAGTGGTTGAAGGTTTACAGTTATTATTATAATTGCAGCCTAAATAAATGCTTTGTATTGAACACATGGGGCAGTTAGGACATATTTTGATTAGTATCTATATCATAAAGAAGTGGGAGAAGTACTCAGATCTTGTACTTGAGTAAAAGTAGAAGTACTCAGATCTTGTACTTGAGTAAAAGTAGAAGTACTCAGATCTTGTACTTGAGTAAAAGTAGAAGTGCTCAGATCTTGTTCTTGAGTAAAAGTAGAAGTACTCAGATCTTGTTCTTGAGTAAAAGTAGAAGTACTCAGATCTTGTTCTTGAGTAAAAGTAGAAGTACTCAGATCTTGTTCTTGAGTAAAAGTAGAAGTACTCAGATCTTGTTCTTGAGTAAAAGTAGAAGTACTCACATCTTGTACTTGAGTAAAAGTAGAAGTGCTCAGATCTTGTACTTGAGTAAAAGTAGAAGTACTCAGATCTTGTTCTTGAGTAAAAGTAGAAGTACTCAGATCTTGTACTTGAGTAAAAGTGGAAGTACTCAGATCTTGTGGTTGAGTAAAAGTAGAAGTACTGAGATCTTGTTCTTGAGTAAAAGTAGAAGTGCTCAGATCTTGTACTTGAGTAAAAGTAGAAGTACTCAGATCTTGTACTTGAGTAAAAGTAGAAGTACTCAGATCTTGTACTTAGTAAAAGTAGAAGTACTCACATCTTGTACTTGAGTAAAAGTAGAAGTACTCAGATCCTGTACTTGAGTAAAAGTAAAAGTACTCAGATCCTGTACTTGAGTAAAAGTAAAAGTACTCAGATCTTGTTCTTGAGTAAAAGTAGAAATACTCAGATCTTGTACTTAGTAAAAGTAGAAGTACTCACATCTTGTACTTGAGTAAAAGTAGAAGTACTCAGATCCTGTACTTGAGTAAAAGTAAAAGTACTCAGATCCTGTACTTGAGTAAAAGTAGAAGTACTCAGATCTTGTTCTTGAGTAAAAGTAGAAATACTCAGATCTTGTACTTGAGTAAAAGTAGAAGTACTCAGATCTTGTACTTGAGTAAAAGTAGAAGTACTCAGATCTTGTACTTGAGTAAACGTAGAAGTCCCAGAGTGTAGGAATACTCTGTTACAGTAAAAGTCCTGCATTCAAAATGTTCCTCAAGTAAAAGTAGAAAAGTATTTTCATCAAAATCTAGTGAAAGTAGCGACAGTAAAAGTAGTCATTCTGCAGATTGGTCCATTTCAGAATAATATGATATGTTTTATAATGATTGATCATGAAAGTGTTCTCAAAGCTGGTAAAGGTGCAGCTAGTCTGAATGACTTTGTATACTGCAGGGTAGCTTATGGATTTACTCCAGGTGGAACTAAAGTCTGATTTAACACTTGATTGTATTTCACATCCACATCTGTAAAGCAACTAGAGGTATTAAATACATGTAGTGGAGCAAAAGTACACCATTAAAATCTGAATTGTAGTGGAGTAGAAGTATAGGTAGCAAATACTCAAGTAAAGTACCTACAAATTGTACTTAAGTAGTAAATCTACTTAGTTACTTGACACCACTGATCAGTATCTTCTAGTAATTATCTGGCAACATTTATAGTTGGAAAACATGTAACCAGTTGGATTTTGAAACCATAAACATATTAAACATACATCTTCGCACTCACATGTCAAATATGGTTTATAAAATCTAGGGATAAAGGTGGTGTATTGTTGACTGTGGCTCCCATTGAGAGTGATAGTGTTGTCATGGAAATGGACGATGTGTTACCATGGCAAAGGTCTCAGGTCTCATGCTGGTTATGTTTAGCATTCCTGCTCTCTGATCCACGTATGAAAAAAAAAAAGAAGTTTCTTTTCCATGACGACCGCATTAAAACACACAGGACTCACTCTCAGCTTTCACAAAAGGAGAAGAGCCTTGGTTTCATTTAGTGAGAAAGAAGTGTGTGTGTGTGTGTGTGTGTGTGTGTGTGTGTGTGTGTGTGTGTGTGTGTGTGTGTGTGTGTGTGTGTGTGTGTGTGTGTGTGTGTGTGTGTATCTCTCGCTTTGTGTGTGTCCCTATCTGTGTGTGTGAGTGTGAGTGTGAGTGTGTGTGTGTGTGTGTGTGTGTGTGTGTGTGTGTGTGTGTGTATCTCTCGCTTTGTGTGTGTCCCTGTGTGTGTGTGTGTGTGTGTGTGTGTGTGTGTGTGTGTGTGTGTATCTCTCGCTTTGTGTGTGTCCCTATCTGTGTGTGTGAGTGTGAGTGTGAGTGTGTGTGTGTGTGTGTGTGTGTGTGTGTGTATCTCTCGCTTTGTGTGTGTCCCTGTGTGTGTGTGTGTGTGTGTGTGTGTGTGTGTGTGTGTGTGTCTCTTTGTGTGTGTGTGTGTGTGTATATCCCTCGCTTTGTGTGTGTCCCTGTCTGTGTGTGTGTGTGTGTGTGTGTGTGTGTGTGTGTATCTCTCGCTTTGTGTGTGTCCCTATCTGTGTGTGTGTGTGTGTATTTGTGTGTCCGTGTGTGTGTGTGTGTGTGTGTGTGTGTGTGTGTGTGTGTGTGTGTGTGTCTGTGTGTGTGTCTCTCTCTCTCTTTGTGTGTGTCCCTGTGTGTGTGTGTGTGTGTGTGTGTGTGTGTGTGTGTGTGTGTGTGTGTGTCTCTTTGTGTGTGTGTGTGTGTGTATATCCCTCGCTTTGTGTGTGTCCCTGTCTGTGTGTGTGTGTGTGTGTGTGTGTGTGTGTGTGTGTGTGTGTGTGTGTGTATCTCTCGCTTTGTGTGTGTCCCTATCTGTGTGTGTGAGTGTGAGTGTGTGTGTGTGTGTGTATCTCTCGCTTTGTGTGTGTCCCTATCTGTGTGTGTGTGTGTGTGTATTTGTGTGTCCGTGTGTGTGTGTGTGTGTCCGTGTGTGTGTGTGTGTGTGTGTGTGTCTGTGTGTGTCTGTGTCTCTCTCTCTCTTTGTGTGTGTCCCTGTGTGTGTGTGTGTGTGTGTGTGTGTGTGTGTGTGTGTGGGTGTGTGTGTGTAAATTGGATCTGCTGCATCTGAAGATCAGCGCACAGGTGGATGATTTCTAACCGCCCCCCCCCCCCCCCCCGCTCTACCTGAGGCGGACCAGGAAGACTTTGACTCACCGCTCTTATTTGAATAGAAACCAGAAGAAAACAAGTGACCTCAGCTCCACGCCCAGAGTATTTCTGTCTCTCGTGTTTATATGACTGAGTTTCATTGGTGATGATCTTATCTTTATATCTTCATTTTCTACTGTCTTGAGTGGGCTGTGCCACAGCATGCAGTTGTAAGCAGGAGAGCAAAGTTATTCCTGGAAAAAGATTTTAGGAGAATAATTACGCAAATCACAAATGGGGCAAATCAGGCAGTCAACTCGAGCACCAATGATACCTTGCTGCTGTGTTCACTTGCTATTGCTACGTTCATGTTCCTGCTGCTGTGTTTCATGTTGCTCGCCTGCCCCCCACCACCACCCCAGCTCCACCCCAGCTTCCACCTGTAGGCTCGGGGGATAGTTATCTAATCATCACTCAATGTTCTTTGTAAATCTGTGGAGTGATGAGGCCGGAGCCTAGACGCCAAACTCATATACGCCGGTGTCTGACTAAACTTGTTTTGGGAGTTTTTTTCCAATAATATGTTATTTTTCCTGAGGAACGTCTGGTTTATTGTCTCGAATTTATGAATGTATTTAGAGATTAAAGTTAACCGTATACGATAAAAATACTTGGATATTGTCAGAGATTAAAGTCACAATTTTAGGCGAATTAAAGTTATTAACTTATAATGTTTGTACAATATTTTTGTATTTAAATCTGTTTTCCTTCAAATTGGGGGTAGGGTAATATTCCACACAATTCAGAATATAAAGTTGAAACCCTTTTATCAAAGTTACAATCTCCCTGACCCTTCACTATACATGTATTTATTTCTACTGCCACTTTATCCATCAAGTCCCTATTTCAGAATTATAGCATTTCAAATGTTGTAAATTGCTAGTTTTCAACGTAACTTGCATTTTTCTTCAGAAAATTGAACTTTTCTAGTATTTCTGGAATAATTGCTGAATACTGAACCTGCCCCCAATTATGTATGGGCTCTACTTCAAAGACTAAGAAGAAAATTGGATTTCTGTAAAGAATGATTAAACGGGCAAAATATCCTCATATTTGAGCCTGATTTGTTTTTTCTTCAGGAAAGTATTCTCGGCATGTGTACGATGGTTTGTGGTGACCTTTCTGAGTTATTAGACACGGTTAGCAGAGAGCCTCTGACATTTACACTCAGAAACCACAACATTTAATCAATGACCTCCGTGACAAACAGCTAAATGTTATTATGTTTATTAAATAGAGTCTCAGTTAGAAAATCTCCCTCAAACTGAGCATGTGATGTGTTCAGGAGCAGATGTTTCAGAGGAATTTGGTTGAATTTGAGGTACTTGCAGGGCCGCCGCTTGAACCGGACCAGAAGGGGGCCCCCATAGAAGGTAGATTAAGAAGGTCCACAGCAAACACCCTTTAATTTACTGCAACGACATGTCGGGAAACCCCCTCAAGGCGGCCCAATGAATAGCGCACCTTAAAATGCTGCTTCTTATCTTAAGTTTCGTTGCCTTGCTCCGCTCCGGGGGGGGGGGGGGCTGTCGGCTGTTTCGAGGGGCCCCCAGTGAATTTTTTCCTAGGGCCCCCACAGACTCTAGAATCGGCACTGGGTACTTGTATTTCAACCAGGAGAGACAGTTTTGATGTAAGAATACATATTTATTGCCAGGAATACACAAATGAATGTGATGGAGTTTTGGCAATTAGGCCCTGTTGTACAGGAGTATCATTCGGGAGGGGAGAACCGATCCGATGAAACCCCCCAGGGTCTAGACACTGGTGGTGGTGAATGGACGGTTGGGGTCGGTCTGAAGGGGAGGGGCTTAGCTCGACCCTGGTGGTGGTGAAGGGATAGTTGGGGTCGGTCTGAAGGGGAGGGGCTTAGCTTAACCCTGGTGGTGGTGAATGGATAGTTGGGGTCGGTCTGAAGGGGAGGGGCTTAGCTTGACCCTGGTGGTGGTGAATGGATAGTTGGGGTCGGTCTGAAGGGGAGGGGCTTAGCTTGACCCTGGTGGTGGTGAATGGATAGTTGGGGTCGGTCTGAATGGGAGGGGCTTAGCTTGACCCTGGTGGTGGTGAATGGATAGTTGGGGTCGGTCTGAAGGGGAGTGGCTTAGCTTGACCCTGGTGGTGGTGAATGGATAGTTGGGGTCGGTCTGAAGGGGAAGGGCTTAGCTTGACCCTGGTGGTGGTGAATGGATGGTTGGGGTCGGTCTGAAGGGGAGGGGCTTAGCTTGACCCTGGTGGTGGTGAATGGATAGTTGGGATCGGTCTGAAGGGGAGGGGCTTACCTTGACCCTAGTGGTGGTGAATGGATAGTTGAGTTCGGTCTGAAGGGGAGTGGCTTAGCTTGACCCTGGTGGTGGTGAATGGATAGTTGGGTTCGGTCTGAAGGGGAGTGGCTAAGCTTGACCCTGGATTCAGAGGGACAGGAGGTGAAAAGGGGTGGAGGAGGGTTGCGTCGAGTCACCTGAAATGACAGCTGTCAGAGGTGGGAGAGCAGATTTAAAAGGGTTAGCAGAGCGCTATGATAGGCTTGTGAGAATAGAGCGAAATAATTGGTTAAGCTGGGGAGTGACGCCCGCGATCACTTATTGAGAGGAGAGAGAGTAGTCACATAGGAATATTAAATGAATGAGTAAAGAAGGTCTTCCTGTTTGAACTTGCGCCGAGCTTAATTTCACCTGAGTATTTCTTACCATGTTATGCTAGTTCATACGTTCACTCCAGTATTAGCTTCTTGGTTTTTATTGATTATGAAAACACACATAATAATACATTTTTTGGATATCTTTTTTTAATCTTGCCAGTTACTTTTGGCATTAGGGCAGGGATATCTAGATACTTTCCAAGCTTTGACATAATGAATTGTGCTACTTTTAAAGCAAGCAACAATGTTTTCAAATCTGTAATCAAAAAGGTCCGCAAAAAAACTATCGAAGCAGTTCCTCCCGTTGCTACGTTAGTTCAAACAGTAACAACAGACTATTTCTCGTAGCGGATGCATGTCATTTTAAATATGACTGTCGGGTGTTCTTTTCCCCATAATGACCGCCTCGCTGCACATTATCCCTTACTTAATCACTTCATCTCCAGCTATGAAACAATGAAGCATGGTAATAATTAATGACCTTGCAGCAGTATGCACACCCTCCTCCTTCTCCGCCTCCCCCCTTTAAATTCCTCTCTTCCTCCCTCCCTTTTCTCCCTCATGCCTTAACTTGCACTCATTTGCCCCCCTTCCTCCCTCCCTTTCCTCACAACCAACAACATTCCTTCATTCTGAAACTCCTTCCTCCTCCCTCGGCAACAAATGCGGGAAAGAGGGAGGAGATGGGGAACGCTCTCTGGCTGTTTGTTTACATGTGAAACAGAGACGCTGTGGTTGTGATTTGGCTCGTCTGTTGCCATGGCAGTGGGTGAGGAATCGTTGTAAATAATGCAAAATGTTTTGGGAGTTCCCCCCCCCCCCCCCTCACACGTCAGTGAGTCACTAGTACTCACCAGCTGAGGGAAGTACAGCTACTCAAGGCTGGTGTTCATATTTTATTTTCATTAATCATTATACACATTATTTATTGTGTGAAATGGAGCTATTTATTTATGTCTGCCTTTTATTTATTTCATTTTTTAAGTAGTTCGTGACAAACTTTGAACCTTGTTTTCTACCTTTTATTAATTAATTTGCATTTTATTTAATTGTTTTCATTCATTTATGACAATTTTTTTGTTATTCTTTCTTTTGTTAACTTATTATACTTATTTTTATTTTATTAATTTATTTTGTACTTTACAGATTAATTTCAAAATGTTAAAAATAAACATTGACATATTATGAAGATATCCAGTACCTTTACCAGCTGTGATCAAAACATTAATGCATCAGTTATTTAATATATATAATACTTTTAATTTTGGTACTTTAACCATATTTTACTAAAGGAAGATTTTGAAAGCAGGACTTTTTCTTTCTTTTGTGTATTTTGATGCAAATACTTGTTTTGCTTTACTTGAATAAGGTTTTAAAAGTTGGACTTTTACTTCTATCAGAGTATGTTTACGCGGTAGTATTATGTACTTAAGTAAAGTATCTGAATACTTCATCCACCTCTGAAAGTTTTAAATGACTTGTACTCTACTCGAGTATTTCCGTATTTCAGTATCTACTTCTAAAAAGAGAAATAATCAAATGTATTTTACAGCTTTAGTTCACTTCAACTTTTGATACTTCAAGTATATTTTGAATGCCACATAATTGAAGTAAAGCAGGACATTTTGAATTTGATCAGAGTTCTGCTTTGACTTCAGTAAACAATCTAGTCTCACCACTGCATGAGACACCAAACACAAAAGGAAAACATTTACATTTCCTGCCCACAGAAGTAGTGGAAATAGTGGCTGGAGTTTCTTTTTTTCTTACAGAAGTAGACAGACAGATCGGGTGTGACAGGCAGCGTGAAGCAGCGTCGGAGGAGGAGGAGCAGGGATTATGTTTAAAGCAACCAGAGGCTTGTCTGGGGTGTGGACTTAAAAAGAGGGCTGGGTCAAAAGAGTGAGGAAGGGTAGCTACTAGTTTTTGTGCATTTACAGTGAGAGTCTGAAATCAGTATCCCTGAGAGCAGGAGGAATTAGACGGAGACACACAGGCAGCAAACAGTAAGTCAAACTCTTATTTATACCTCTATAGGACTCCTTTATATATTTCCAATGTTTAAAATAGAGTATTTTAACAGGACTATGCAGGTTTTCTGTTTTATTGAATGAATGCAGGTGTGTGTGTGTGTGTGTGTGTGTGTGTGTGTGTGTGTGTGTGTGTGTGTGTGTGTGTGTGTGTGTGTGTGTCTGCAAATACCTGTTCACCTTCACGGGCTTCACAGTAACTGCTTTCCTGTCCTGGTGTCCAAAAAGGCTTCTTTCCACATGTTTTCAGCTCCTGTAGCACATCAAAGTTAATTGTTTTTAAAGATAGACTTTTTTACTGCATGCTTTTTGAATTTTTAGCAAACCTCAGCCACATGACCCCATTGTTTCTGCCTGGTGGAAAATAAGACACAGATCTAAAAATAAATAAATGTGGAGGTATTCCACAAGTGTGTTTGATATTAAAGCAACTGCTGACTGTTGAACTAACTTCACTGAAGTTGCTCATACAGTTTGAGCATTTGACAGAAGATCGAAATAATAAGAATATGTTCAAAAACGTTCTGGATCAGGTGAAAGGCGGGGGATGTTTGTAAAGATGCAGCAGGCGTGACATGTGATATATCGTGCAGCCGACCGGTTGCTCATTGTGTGTGTGTGTGTGTGTGTGTGTGTGTGTGTGTGTGTGTGTGTGTGTGTGTGTGTGTGTGTGTACCCAGCCCTTGACCACTCCCGTTGTCGAGAAAAACCGCTCGTTCCAGATGTGCCTCTCCGTTCACACACCCATTGCGGATTATTTACCTAAAAAAAAGTTGACACAACACAAAGTGGGTCAAAAGCCAGAAGAGCCACCAGTGACGAGGCCTCAGGTGAGAGAGAGAGCGGAGGTTACGATGTGTCGTAATTCAAACCCTGGGAAGCGGGCGTAGGCTTAACGTTAGAATGGCAGGTTTTCTTGACAGTTATTTTAAGGAGTGGAGACAAGCCTGAACTCATCTACCCCGCCACAAGCTTCCCTCCTTTACACCTTCAAACCCGCCAAACCGTATCTTCGATTTCCTTCCACAAATGTACATCAACACCTCTCGATAAGAGCGTTTCTCACTGTCTATGCAGGCATTTCACCGTGAGAGCTGTAACTCAGAGTAATTAGAAGTTGTGAAGCCACACCCTGAGTGGATGCCAGGTTTTCGCCTTGCTTTGAGTCTGTTTATGAAGATCTGTGTGCGTGCTTCGAGCTGGGGTGTTAAACCACACAGGAAGTGCCTTTGTTATTGGCCACATTTGACTCTTTCTGTCAAATTTCTGCTACTCACTGTAGCTGCCAGTCTGCTGTGTGTGTGTGTGTGTGTGTGTTTTATTAGCGAACGAGTTAGCCCTGCAGTTATCCTGCATAATAAAGTGGTGTGACAAGTTTCCTCTTGTGCTTCTCTTTCTTTCTCCAGCAATCGTCGTCATCATGCTGATCCTTCTCGCTGGTATCTTTGGCATTCACATCGTAGGCATCATCATCCTCCTGGTGGCCACCATTGACAATGTAAGTACATTTTGTTTGTTATTTTGTTTGTGCTGGAAGTTTAATTCAACACACCTGAACCACACCTTCTACTTCAGTTCTTGACGAGCCCTACATAATCCCTGACTTCCTCCCTAGTTTGAGTGTTAAAAACACAGAGCGATGTGCTTCTCCTTGATGCTGACAGACAGCAGAAATTCTTAGGAGGGATTTCTGCACTCTTATCAACGAGCCTCTGTTCTCCTCAGGGCCGCATTTTTGACATGTCTTGGTGACAGATGGGGCCGATGTAGTGTCGTCACCTGGTGTCACTGAGTGCATTTTAGCCCTAGGCACAGTGTTGTTAAGAAAGTGAACATACACATGTAAATATGTCAGATTCTTGCCTGTCATGTAGTGAATATTGCACATACCTGAGTGAGAAACAGGGAATGTGACGGTGACTGGCGGATGTGCCTTCCTACCTTTGATAATAGTCACTCTTGCTTGCAGCTTTTTAAATACATGTCATAACTGAGCGGGAACATCCGGGTCTGAAAAAGTAAAAACATTGCACCTTGAGTGGACTCCATTGGTTTCAAATACTTGTGTAGGAGACTATGAAAACATTTACCCTACTTCTCACTTGATTCAACACCTCAGTAAACATTTTCCAAAATGGTCACAATTGCTAGTTTTAAAGTATTGAGTTATCAATATCAACTGCTTTCAAAAACGAAATCAAATTGTGTAGAAATCTATGAGAAAAAAAAGCTTGATCTCACATGATTTATAACCTCAGTAATAATTGTCATGGTCTCAATCGCTAGTTTCAAGTCTTCTCCAATACAGCATGATGTTGTTTTTGTAAATTATGGACCAATTTAGGACCATAAAGAATCCCCTTTCTTTATCGTGAGGTATCCTTTAAGGCGTGGCTACTTTAACAAGTTGCTATCACAATGTTCTCCGGTTTGGGTGTTGTCTGTGATTGCTCCTTTTCACTGTGTTTTCCAGCCAATTGTAATAATTTGTCTGCCTTTAAAATATCTCAGTGTTCTCCTTAAGATCCACCCTCTCGTTTGAACTCTGGTTCCAATAAAACATTATGGCTACAACCAAAAACTAACATGGCGACAAACCAAAATATCAAGATGGCGGCGATCAAAACACGTCATGTCTAAATTTGAAACCCTAGATTTGCGAAACTTGGCGAAAACACTCGTCCGATGACTTGGGGACACTTTAACAATGCCTAACGTTAAAATTTGAGCATGTTGCGACTTTGGCCATTCTTTATATACAGTGTAGTCAGAACACAGGTTGAACACACACTATGTTTACACACCCTCCTGCTTTGAAGGATCCCTCCAGCATTCATTCGTTAACCTTTATTCAGCTCATAGGAACGTTTTTCATACTTGTCCAACCGCTGCAACAAAGTCGGACCATGATTTTTAAAGTAACATCTCGTTTCTTTCCTGTTTTAGGTTTGGTGGATGACTGACGAAATATCCACTGATGTGTGGGCTCGGTGGATTCAGACGAACGGGGTGTGGAACCTCACAGATCTTCCCACAGGTTCACACTACCCACAGGGTAAGTCAAACACACCGCCTTTAAAGAGGAGAACTTGTTGCCATGGGCACTACACTTTGACAAAATCATATTTACTTAATTAAAAACAAAGTTTGCCCTCAACGTTTTATTGATTTTGTTGCCAGTTTGTTCAACTTGTTCTGATATCACTTTGTTTTGTCAAAGATACTGGAAAACTGTCTTCAAACCCACAGTACTTCTCTTAAATATTGAGTCATGCCTAAAAAACACCAATCAAAGTCATCTTTAAGCATCTTTTTTTTAGTTTAACACTGAAAACTCTACCGAGGCTTCTCTGGTTGTTGTTTTATTGGATTTTGAGAAATACTGTTGCTACGTCCCGATTGGTGCACGGAGTCATCCTTTTCTTCAAATGAAATGAGAAACATTGAAGTGATGTTATCTTACTTTATCTAGCCCTTTATGCGGCATCTTTCCAGAACATGGCATGCAAATGATTTGAAAAAACACAATGGGTTTTCAGTTATCCAAATAATTCCTTTTGCATTGCAAATCAAGACCAGTATAGCTCAAAATGACGCTAACATAATGCAAAGATGTCAAATGTCGTAGCAGAACTCAATGAAATGACTTCATCTTGAACCTAATGTAAAGTGATGTTAACTTTTGGACCTTCAAAATACTCAGCATGTTTCAAAATCCTGAGATATTTATGGTGTTTGAATGCCACATTCCTGCCATTCTGACCAGATGTGACCAGAACACGGTGTCACTGCAGAGTAACAGTTTCCTGGGTGTGTCAGTGTGATGTTTAGCACATAGCGACACTCCTCCCTCTCACACACACATTTTCACTGATATTCTCCCTCTCTGTCGCCCCCTGCAGATTACCTCCAGGCGGTGCAGGCCAGCTCGGTTCTCGCCTGTATTTTCTCCATCATTGGAATCTTTGTGTTTGTGGCTCAGCTGTTCACTCTGGAGAAAGGACAGAGGTTCACCATCTCCGGCGCCTTCCAGCTCCTCGCCTGTGAGTATCTGTGTTACTCTGTGGGGGAAGCGTACATTTACTCAAGTACTGAAATCAAGATAAGATAAGAAGTACTTTATTGATCCCAATTTGGGAAATGTTTGCGTTGCAGGCAGCAGCATAACAAGAAATGGCATTGTGCACAAACATTTAAGAGGCTAGAAATAAACATTCCAACATGTAAACATCTCAATAGAAATAAAATAGCATTAAAAACAAGTAGAAATTGAATTACAAAAAAAACTACTTTTAGGTCCCTGTACTTGAGTATTTCTATTCAATGCTGCTTTATACTTCATGTAATGTTCCCTAACATAATGCAAAATACACGAGTATGTGTGTTGTTGCATTTGTACACTCCCCCCTGTAAAACCAGAACATATCACATAAGCAAATGATAAATAAATAAATAAATAAAATAAAATCACAATTTTTACTCCACTGTATTTATTTTATAGCTTTAGTTCAGATTAAGATGTCACATTAAAAAAACAAGTGATAAACTAATGCATCTCTAAAAATGAATCTAACTGTTGCAAGAATGATCAAATATATAAAAAAAAAACGTAAGAAAGAAAGTCGTAATCATGGATAAATTGTGTATCAGGTTAATAAGATAATAAGTTTATTGATCCAAATGTGGGAAATGTTTGTGTTGCAGTATAAAAAGAAATGGCATTGTACAATACAAATAAGAAGACTAGAAATAAACAAGAAAGTAGAAAAATATACATGTGGAAATTACAAATGAACAAAAACAAAGTATAAAGCAAGTTATTATTATGTGTGTATATATATACATAAGTATATAAGGCAGTGGACTAGTGTGTTGGTGTTCGTATCGGGGGAGCACAGGTTCAAACCCCACTGCAGTCAGCATGTCGTTGTGTCCCTGGGCAAGACACTTCACCTCAACAAGTCAACAAGTAACATGTAATGTGAGGGAAGGAGTATTACATATTAAACTGAATATCTAAATGTAACATGTACGGTGTGATTTTAAGTCCAAGAGAAGCTATGGAGCAATTAATAGTGTGCAAACCAGTTGTAGTTTACTAGTTTTTGGTATAGGTTTCTTGACTTAATTCAGCGATCTGAGTACCTCTCTCCTCACTCACCTCCTCGTCTCCTTTCCTTGCAGGTCTTTGCATCATGATCGCAGCCGCCATCTACACCGACCGTTTCCACCTGGACGAGCAGAACGGCTGGTACGGTCACTGCTTCATCTTGGCGTGGATCGCCTTCTCCCTCACCTTCATCTCCTCCATCATTTACTTCGTGTTACGCAAGAAGACGGCGTGAGAAGGACACTAGAAGCTTTTCCCTGACCGACCCCCAAAAAACCCTCAGCTGGACATACCCTCGCTGCTGAAATCTGATTTATTTTTAGTCACAGATGTTGTAATATTTGACATCAGATTCAAGCTGCTAGTGTATATTTAGCTCAAGATAAACCTGTTAATCCTCTCAAATACTATCTTTGTTTAATTGAGTTTGCTGTCAGGTGTTTTCGTAGTGAAAGGCAAACTCAGGTAAATAACGGCTGTATTTGAGACCGTTTTCAACCCAGATTTTGGGCTGGATTTCTACAGATTAAGACTTTTTGTGGTGTTAACTGAACGAAATGTGCCTTAGTATACAAGACACCATGATAAATGAAGATCTATCATTATTTCTAGCAGGTTGAATGATAAAATCTGTGATATTTTTTGTTTGTTTTTGTACATTTATATTGGATAAAAAGGGGCGAGTTTATTCTTAGTTTTTTGTTATTTTATTTTTCTATTTTATTTTCTGCTCTGGTCTTACTTTATATAATGTGCTACGAGGTAAACGGAGTGTCCAAATGTGGTAAAAAAAAATCCATTCCTCTGTGGCAGATGTATTTGTAATCTAATGATAAGACCATATGATTATATATAACATATCATCTGTCAAATACTACATATTTTTGGGGATTACGAAGACACAAAACTGGTTTAAAAATGCAAGTGTAATGCCAACATCAAATATAAACTCTTACACTACATTACTTTATTCACAGTTAGTTTAAAAAATGTTTTTCCACTAAACTAGTATGTATGAAATTTGCCATTTTCCATAAATTAATTTTTTTTTCTGACTGTTAATCCAACCACTTGGGGTAATATCTGCTCTGTTTCCCCCAAATTCAACTGCCTTAAAGCGTGAGATATGATGTGTAAATATGTTTCTCATAATGCTCTGTACGTCTAAGGCTGTTTTATTTTTTGCTACTGTTATTTTTCATCATCGATGACAATAACAATGATTTTCACAATATTAAACTTGATTTCCGACCAACTATTGATGTTTTTCTTTCCCCCATTAGTTATCATAAGGAGTAAAAAGTAGTTGATTAAGTGTTACATTCTGTTAAATAATTGTTTTGAAACTGCAGACAAAAAGCAGTTTGATGACCACATTTATTAACATTTTGTGAATTGCCAAAACAAGATTCACACTGTTAAAAACTTTGAATTGCAAATAGTAAGAGACTTTTTTAAATAATACAGTAAAAGTATATTCAGTTTACAAAACAATGGTGCATTTAAACTTTCTGTTGTTGACTGCTCCAAGTATATTTAGACTTTAGTGAACATGAAATAGAGTGGTGCAGGAATGAGTCCTAAAACATGCATATTTGCATTCAAAAGTATTGTTGGGCACCAAATGATGTCACAGAGAAACACTGAAGTTGTAGTACCACCAAATGGCCACCACGGAAATGGCTTTAACTTCTGGTTTACTTTCTGCAAGCCTGGATCATCCCCAACATTAGCCACCTTTAGCTTAGCGGTGGTGACGTGAAGTCATGTGACCTTGATGTAGTTCCTTTATAGCCCAACATTAGCCACCTTTAGCTTAGCGGTGGTGACGTGAAGTCATGTGACCTTGATGTAGTTCCTTTATAGCGCAACATTAGCAACCTTTAGCTTAGCGGTGGTGACGTGAAGTCATGTGACCGTGCTGTAGTTTCTTTATAGCGTGTGGTGTTAATATGTGGAAATTATCC